>NC_090891.1:27127106-27144606 GCF_036669925.1 Montipora capricornis | reverse complement strand
AACAAACGTCGGATAATTTTGTACTTGTTTTCATCTTTGAGCGTTTTAGTTTGAACGTGGATGGGTGAAAACCAAACGGAAACGCTCGGCTCATATGGACGAAAGAGATACTTTTTGGTTCTCGTCTTTATGAAAACGGAAGAGATTAAAAACGCATTGTTGTGGAAAAAAAACCACCGAAGATTTTTGTACAATTTGAAGAACTATGACTTCAATTTAAACTATACATTACTTGGTGTAAGTATCTGTATAGGGCCTAACTTTTCCACAGTTTTCTAATTCATAAGATTAAAACTGTGGTTCTTCTGATTTCATTTTATGGTTTAATATTAATTAAAACTCTTTTCCTCTTAAGAGTGTCGCTTACAGAGTTTTCTTTCTCTGGTTTTTTTTCGGATAAGTATCTTCCTCTAATCGTAAATCCCGTTTCTTTAATTGTACACATAGTCTTAGTTTTCTCGTTGTATTTTCGTTTCTCTTGTTTTACCTGTTAGTTACTGTAAGTTGCTTTTTCATTTTGTAAGGTTGAATTGTTGCCATTTATTTGTCATGCGTTACAACTACTGCTCGCCTCGTAAAGCTGTAGGTAATTGGCGGCAGTGCTTATTTTACTGTGTATATGTTCTCAAATTAATAAACTTTAACTTGAATACCAGACGATTTTACTTGTCAATGGTGGTCGCTTCTGGCGAGGAAAGGGAAAACTGTAAGAGCATACTACACCTTATAATTATGTGATTTCCCACCTCATTCTTTAGAGAAAAGATTTTCACTTTTTTGTTTAATGTCTTAACCTGCCTTTCTTGTGCAATTAAATTAAACTTATTCCTGAGTTCAGATCTTCTACAAAGCTCACTTCGGTGTCAAGTCAGGCCACTGATAGAAAAGTGCGATCAGCAGTACCTGGCCCGGCTGTGACGATAAACTATGCTATTGGCCAGGCAATTAAATTAAAACTAATTCCTGAGTTCAGATTCTTCTACAAAGCTCACGTCTGTATCAAGTCAAGTGATAGATAACTGCGATCGGCAGTAACTGGTTTGCCGATAAACGATGCTGTAGCAGAATCTTTATTTTTAAACTACTGGCAGTCTTTTTATGTCAGTCAAACCGCGCGTGTTGCCGCGCGCGGTGCTTTGTCACGCAATCGAGAAAAACGGCCGAGAGAGGCTTGCGGAAGAGCGAAGCGATGCTATCTCCCCCACTTTCCCAAGCCTCTCTCGGCCGTTTCTATTGATTGCGTGACAAAGCAAAAAGGATGGGCACGGACGGTAACCCAAAGTTAAAGGTTTTCCTTTTTAACTTGTCTTGACTACCCTTGACGCTATCACGTTTTTATAGCGGTAAGCATCTTTTCACTATTAGAGACGATTAGTTCGCAAAATCTAGGAAAGACTACTGTCCGGGTATGCCAAGACAGTGTTCACTTCCTAGCAGTCTGTTTCTGTTCACAATTTTTTTTGCCTATCACGTTTAAATCGATAAGCACTGGGAAATGAAATTAAAGTGTATTTCATTAGTATGAGCTACCTCTGGAAAACTGAGCCAGATAGACCACATAATCTTTTAAAGACCGTTGCTTTAAAAGTGATTGATTCTACTGCCATCTAATGATTTGTCAGTTTTTGGTGGCTTCTATTTCGGTGCGGGTTATCACTGAAGACAGACTTGTTAACATGAAAAAGATGACCAAGTTGAACATGCCTTTTCAACATATGAAGCTAATCTGTAACACGATGCCTTTTTTACAACAAATTCGCATGTTGATAACACAAAGGAGAAAACATGACATGAGAAAGCATTTCCTATACGCTTTTATTTAAATTAATAAGTCCTTCATTGGACCAAAATCTTAATTGCAAAATAATTATATGGATCCTGCTTTATATCCATTCCCATAGATTAGGTCATAGATTATCGCCACCTGGAAGAATGTTTAAACTCATCTTTGGTGTTGATGTCACTGTCTATTTTCGCTGTACTGGCTTCCGTATAAGTGAGCAAAGTAGCCGTCGTCCTTTCGCAGCAAAATGTCTGGTTTATCCAGCTCCACGATCTTTCCTCTGTCCAAAACCATAACGCGGTCGTAATCGATGACCGTGCTGAGGCGATGCGGTATTGTGATGAACGAGCAGTCAACAAACCGCGTTCGAATCAATTCCTGGATAAGCCGGTCCGTTCGGTAATCTACGCTGGAGGTTGCTTCATCCGTGATCACGATCTTGCTCTTCCGGAGAAGCGCCCGCGAGAATGCGATCAGCTGTCACTCGCTCGGTCCCAACGCCGCGCTACAATCCACGAAATCTTGGTGCAACTGCTTTGGAAGGCATTCCACCCAAGTCTTCAAGTGGCACTTTTCTAGTACTTCACAGACTTCCTTATGCGTTTGATTTACAGATGGATCAACATTCATCCCAAGTGAGTCCATGAAAAGTGTTGGTTCTTTGGTGATGACTGAAATACCGCGTCTGCTTGCTTGAAGTTCAAGGTTACTGATTCCAACGCCGTCTACCGTTATCTTGCCTCCACATTCTGGCATTCGGAAAAGAGCATTTACATTGGAACCAGGTCGCCCTGCAATGCCAAACTTCTCACCAGGATTTACGGTAAACGAAATATCTTTTAGAACTCGTGGTCCTTCTCTGCTGTAGCTAAATGATACATACTCAAGGCTAATCTTTCCATCTTTTGGCCAAGGAAGTGGAGGCGACATCTCAATGGTGTAACTAGGCTCTGGCTCGATCGCAGAGCAAGCGAGGTTACGGCGCACAGCGCTCATATAGCTTTTCCACCTCCAAACAGCGTTTGATCCCATTTTGTGACATGTCGTGAGACAACTGCAACACGTAGAGCAGGGATAGAATGGTGAGGGCTGAAAAAAATGTGTTTACATTAGTTTTAATTCTTTAAGAAGGAAATTCACAAACCATTAGTATGTAATATTCACATTACAATGGGTCCCAAAGAGAGACTGTTCCGTCACATGCTAAGTAACTGCTTTTAATTTATAAAGGAAAAAATATTGAATTAAATTTTCTCCTTAATTAAACATTGCTGCCGTGAGCAAAGCAAACGAACTCTATACTAACCCATTGCTAGGCTTTACCAGAACTGAACGATTTACAGTGGTCTAATAGCCCAGTTCCGATTTGTCTCCACTCTTGGTTTCAAAACGAGGACAAGCGCGTGTTTTCTGTGCATTCATGCGCTAACTCCAACTTTTAATACAGATGGAAATATATTTTCTTAAGAAAGACTTTGTAGAGTCGGAAATAATTGAAAACTGCTTTTCTTGTCAAGTTACCAGTTGTTCGAAACCCGATAAACACTCATCTGCGATTAAATACCAAGGTTTCAAATAAGCTTGAAACATTGTAATCTTACACTTAAGGAATTAGGGCAAAAGTCTTGAAGGCTAAAATCTTTTGGCTACTTTTTTTCTTTTACCAGTAAATATATAAACTTTTTCCGAGTTCATGTCTGCCTCCTCTTCAAAGCGAGTCTAAGTGTGAAGTTTTTGTAATGAAACTTAGGATTCATTCATTTGTAAAGTAGAACTAATTATCATCACGAAAACTTTGCACTCAGACGAGCTTTGAATTAAGAAGAAGCAGACATCGACATCTCGAGATGAACTCGGAAATGGCCTATTGCAATTTACGTTTCCAGCAGCTGAATCGGGCTTTGAACAAATGTATCCAGAAGTGCATAAATTGTCGTGCCTAAAGGTTATTCACACCTGCATCTACCTGCTCATAAAAGGCACTCGCAGTTACTGCCAACAGAAAAGCCACACAGACCATGTCGAGGGTTAAAAAGGCTTGACAGGCCTACACGACTCCCCTGTACGTGGTCTGGTTTCTGTTGCCTTTGTCATAATTTTGCTCTCTTGCACTGTTATTTTCAAGGAGATTTAACTCCAAAAAGGGAGTAAAAAAAAAAGGTACAAAACCACTCCATTTTTGGAGTAAAATTCACTCCGGTATTGCTTACTCCGCGTTTGGGGTAAAATTTACTCCTATATCTTTTACTCTTTTGTTGGGGTAAAATTTACTCCAGTATTGTTTACCCCTCCTGTGGTGTAAAATTCACTCCAATACAAGAGTAGATTTTATCCTTCTATTGGAGTGAATTGAACTCTTTAAATGGAGTTCAATTTACCCTTGACAGAGTTAAATTAACTCCAAAACTGGGGTGAGACAAAAAGGTACAAAACCACTCCTTTTCAAGAGTGAAATTTACCCTCTTAAACTTTACTCCCCTTGTCAGAGTAATATTTACTCTTTCTACAGAACACATTCACCCTCACTAGATCTCCTGTACCTTCATTTGTAGTCAGATTTCTCATAAAACCATAAAAAGTTCATTTTTTTTAATATTATGTAAAGAAAACACCAGGTTTACAATGAAGCATCTAATACTGGTAATTTTAATCATAAGATTGCAAAGCATGCACATGATAAATACAATGTATACACATACAAATACATCGCAAAAATCAAAGCTATCTTCATTCTAATTATTCAGGCAATAATAAAATGGCAATCAGCTGAATGTATTCTTGCCTTAAACAAAGATAAATTGAGTGGTATGTGTTTGATTAAAGATTGCAACAACGGCTGCAAAATCTAACTTCAATTACAAAAACTAAAGCATACAACATATTTGGATAAATGTGACTCAGAATAACAAAATGGGTTTTATGTACATGTAATACAAGTCAGTTCTTACAGAAAGAAGTCAAACGTAAAAAAATGGAACGTGCCTTGGATAACTGAGTCTGATGCAAAAATTTTGCCATCGTTGAACTTTACCAATGTGTTCTTTTTTTCTCCAACAGAATTGTTTCCAAAAGGGAAAACTCAGAACTTAAGCTGATAATTTACATTAAGAAAAAAGTAAAAACTTTATGTTTCCAAAAAGAAGAAAAAACTCTGAGATTAAGCTGATAATTAAGTATGCTCCCAGCAAAACAATTACAGCAAATGAAAGTTCTAACAAAACCTTGCTTTCTGCCACAAGGTAAATGTCTCTCGTTCAATTAGTGTGCCAGAAGCAACAATCCTTGCAAATGTTGTTTTTAGAACCTCTCCATTGATTGACTCGTCATCCTTAAAAGTAATTAAAGAGAATAATGATTAGTATAACCCCTTCCAAAATTAAGATCATTGCACAATATTCTAACAAAATAGGAAGAGAGCACAAATGTAATACATCCCTAATCCTGAGAAACAAAAGACACCAGCCACCCATTTTGGTGTACCAAATAAATGGAACCACATGAAATACGGGTACTTGCATGAGATTATATCTGTAACAATTTTCTTGATTCATTGAGTAACTCAGTTTACTATCAAATTAATTTTGTCATAATGATAAAAGTACACATATAGTGGTGGAACTCATGGAACAAATCTTGAAAATATATTGCCAGATGCTTTTTGTCTTCAACAATTTTCCAAAAAAATTATGTGTGATGAGGTATTTAGAGTTATCTCATATAACAGTATTTCAAATTTTAAACTGAAAGCAGATCTTGGGTGAGACAATGGATAAATAAAACTGCAGCATTATCTTCCGCTAATCGCTAACTCAGACAGTGCTTTATAATTATTTTATTGCAGTGACTGTCAAGAATTAGTTGTTAAAGTGTAATTTATGTGAGTTATTTGTAAATATATATATGCATGATTCACTTGTTTAAAAGCAACAATCAGCTTCTAAGTCTTTCAGACTTTCAGCTGTTTGACTGCATTACAGCTTTTTTACAGAAACATGCCTCAAAGGAATTTTTTCATGGCACCAACCTTTTCTTTTATCTGGGGTTTCCTCCAACTCCTCTTCCATAGATGATACATGTAGTGGTATGTACTGTATGTTGCAAGAAGAAGGCATCTTCTTGGCTTGCCTCAGCACTTTCTGTAACCAACTCTCTGCCCAAACTTCCCAGCAATCTTTTAATGAACCAATTCCCAGCTGTACCCACCTCCAATTTGAACTGTAAATCAACAAATAAATATAGTGAAAAGTTTCACTTTTCTTGGAAAAAATAATTCATAACCTCAGTCACATTTCCAAACAAAAATTATTACTGCTACATGTACTTACAGATAAAAGATGTCATAAGAATTTCATCCAGATAAGAACACTCATCAATATCACATGTCTCAAAAAAAAATGCTGGTAATAATAAAGCTGATCATTTCTAAGGTGTATGACCTAACCCTAACCCATTTTAAATAAAATGTTTAACTTTCAATAACTGTGAGTTACAGTTAGTTTGGGGTCTGCACTCTGCAAGAGTCAGACACTGTCACTTCTGTTATAATGTAAGTGTTTGAAAAGCAGACTCGTCAAACTTTGGCTCTCTTTTCTTTAAACGCCAATAATAACAATCTCATGCAGGCATTAACATACTATTTTGCTGTGAGAGCACTCTAATACCAAATCATTTGCTTAACCATTTGATCTAAAGCTTCATTACTCTTGTGAAATACATACCATTTTGTTAAAGCACTTAAGCCAAATTGAATATCCTTGCCTGACAAATTTGGGACTTGAAGGTGCATGTAAAAGGCTTGAATTCTACATAAGCTTACATTAAATTGTCATTCTTGAAGACAATAAGGCCCGATTCAGACGCCATACTTTTCATGAGCCGAACTTAATACATGAAAAGTTCGACGTTTGAATCAATTAAGAACGGCTATTTTAATTTGGAATGGCTCAGGCGTTCTTTTCGCCTGGCCTAGACGGGAATTTGGCTTTAGCATGGCCGTGGATCGGCTTTGATTTCAGACGTCGAACGTTTCATGTGCCGAACTTTATGATCATGCATAAACCATGTTTTGCCTTCTACATGAAAATCGCTCACAAAATCAATTGGTTTTCTTGGTAATGGCTTTAGAACTGCTGTGGAAGGGCCAGTTAAGTTCGACTTCTGAATCAACAGGCATACTTTTGTTAATTTGTGTCGGTCGAACTCGAATTAAGTTCGGCCCATGAAAAGTACGCAGTGTCTGAATCGGGCCTAAGGCATCAAATATTATCTGCTCATAGTTCAGTTAACGCTTACTTTTTTGCTTGAGTTGTTGTAAGCATTTTCTTTCTTTGGATCAGCATTTAAAGAGTAAACAAACGAAAAACTCGTCAGCACAAATTGTGATCGTTGATTCAAACAAAACCGCCGAAAGATCCGCCGAAATCAGTAAAGGGCTGCACCGGTGACTGCTGACCAAAACAGCTCACTAGTTTCCAGTCTGTTCTCTAGTGTGTTATCCAAGATGGCGGAGGATTAACGATCTTTCTTTCTTACCGCGTCGTCCAATTAAAAACGAAAAAACCAGCAAGATTCAGAGCGGCCTCGTCGTATTAACCCTCACTAAAATGTGGAAAGATACCGACCTTCATTAACAGGATTTTAATCCTGTAAAACTGTTGACTTGGAGGGGAGTATACTTTACTCTTAATTAGTGGAGTACTAAATAAGAGGCGTACATTTTACTGCGTTTAGTTTTACTCCACTTTTTCACTCCAACTCCTCGAAAACAAAGAATTAATCGGTGGATTTCAAAAAAATAAAACAACCCCAATTCCCCATCTTAGACTGGATAAACTTAAATTTACTCTACAAAAATATATAGGAGTAAAATCCTCTTCTACTTTTTTTCTCAGAAAGTAAGTGGGGTAGACCTTACTCAGTATCCCGATAAACAGGAGTAAAATTAACTCCAGCATATTATATTACTCTGTAGGGAGAGTGAAATTTACTCTAGCAAAGTCATTGCCTTTGGATATTAACTAGTAAGAGTAAAAATTACTCTTGGTGGAGTTGAATTAACTCCTCTTAGGAGTACATTTTACTCGCTTTATTTTACTCCACTTTTTCACTCCAGCACTGGAGTGAAATTAACTCTTTGAAAATAACAGTGTGAGTACATATTTGAATGGACGCCTCTTTTAGGCGGTTCCTGTAGTATTCATTTAGCAATGGTTTTTGCCCTATGAGGCTTCACATTTGAATCTCTATACTGCTGTGTGATACGTTTTCTTCCAAGAAAATAATTGGTCTCGAAAGTAATGTTTTTAGTTTCTTGGTGTTGATTTTCTCAGCAGTAATGTGAATGTGACCTTATGGCGTCTCGCTTTTGCGCCAGTTTAATTCTAGGCTAGACCGATATATTCATCGGCGGTAGAAGAGAGTGATCTTCTGTTCTTAAATGTTTGACCCGGGCCCGGGTTCATTTTGTTTTTCTTAAAATTCTTTCACTCGTTCTTCTGACTTCTTCAGCGTGTTTTGGTTTGTGGCCATGGTCAGTAACTATCTCGTCCTTGAACGTCTGGAGTTAATTCGCTCTCGTCGATGGTCTTTTGATATTTGATGTCGATGTCTTTAAATCGCTTCTTTGTCGAGGCTTTAAGATAACCCGACTGTAGATGGAGGCTCTCTGACATATTATTTGCATGGTCATTGTGAAGAAAGCCGACAAAGGAACCACAACCGTAATAATGAGCAAAAAAGAAAAAATAACAGAAGGGCAAGTTTTGTTGAACGATCTTAACAACTACAGGCCCTTAGATAAACCGATGGCTGACGAAACAGCCGATAAAATAAAAATAGTAATAACTTGTATGCTCACAGAAAGCCACATTGACGAAATGACAGCGAAATGGCTCTCCCAAACACCAAACCCGCTGAGAATTCCAGAATTCTATACACTAACAAAGATTTACAAACCTACACTAGTAGGTAGACCTATAATATCTGGGTGTGACGGCCCTACAGAAAGAATTTCAAGCTTCGTTGACCGCCTCATACAGCTGATAGCACAACAACAAGAATCTTATGTTAAAGATTCAACAGACTTTATAAACTTCATCGAGAGAACGAAACTGCCAAAGAACGCAATCCTTGCCTCAATGGACGTAACTAGCTTATACACAATATTCCTCAAGAGGAAGGGATCACTACTGTATGCAAAGCGTACGAAAACTTCTATCAAAACCATCTACCAATCCCTACTAAGTTCTTGAGGCAAATGCTCTGCCTGATACTTAAAGAGAATTCGTTCCAATTCAATGGGCGACATTATTTGCAAACCCACAGAACGGCAATGGGAACCAAAATGGCCGTGGCTTTCGCTAATGTTTTCATGGCAAAAATAGAAAAAGGCATTATCAGCAAGAGCAAAATTAAACCGCTAGTTTGGAAGAGATACATTGACGATGTCTTCTGTGTGTGGCACACAACCGAAGACAATATAGAAAAATTTGTGCAAAGGGCAAACAACTACCACGATACAATCAAATTTACGGCTGAAATATCAGACTCAGAAATTACATTCTTAGACGCTTTTTCACCATGGTAAATAGCCAATGAGGGGCATATCGCCTCTTCAGCTACAACCAGACTTATATCCAACAAGGACGAATGGAATAATTGTTTTATTAAACTTTTCATTAAATTCTGAACTGTTGCCATTATAGACAGGATGCTGTCTCAGTGTTCAAAACGGCAAATGTAAGACCAGCTCAAACCCAGCGTGAAAAATATACATTCTTGCGTCTTGTGCAAGCCGGCCATTATTTTTCTTGCTTAAGCAACCCTATATAAACAACTTTTCAGATTCCTGATCCCATTTTTAATAGTGAGCTCACTTGCTCTCCAAAACTAAGAATTCAAAACACTGCCGTTTTAGCGAAAGATACAGAAGACAACCACTGTTATTTTACACTCGCGCTTAGGTGATTTTACACTCGCTAGGTGATGGACATGTGGAAAGCGTGCAGGACCATGAAAGACAACGAAATTTTAGTGTGGCGGTATGGCCTACCTATAACTGTGCTTACCTTCCTAAGTGTTCAAGGAAGGTCCGACATTTGTGAAAAACAAGGACTCCGACAAGGGTGGCTAAACGATGAGGTAGGTATCGATACTCACTGCAAATTAAAGTGGAAATTGTAACAGTATTTAAAGGTATAATCACACTGTTGTTTTGGATGTGACATAAATTCATTACGCATGGAAAACTCATTTGTCCATGAAAGGCCTCTTCAGCGCACATTCCTTCAATTTATCTTGGTAAAGTTGTTATTTTTGGTTTCCATCAATTTTAGCCCCTACGGTTTGTGATGCCTTCTTAGCCCAATAAATTGTAAAACGTTTCCTTTACTTTTCATTTGTTTTTGAAGGTCGTTAACTTCTTCATGGCATTCATAGAGGAAGCATGCAAAAAACTAGTAAGAGAAAGTTAATTACACCACTGGCTCCTGTAATATATTTTTTTTCAGACTGTGGAGGGCAGCCTCTCTTTAACCGAGCCCGTTGAGGAAAAGGAAAGGAAAGAAACTTTATTTAAGTGTCTAATCGTTCTAGCGCTGTAGTAATAATTGGGGTGCAGGGATGGCGCAGTGGTGGGTGCACTCGCTTCCAATCATTGTGGCCGGCGGGTTCGATTCCCAGACTCGGCGTCGGAGTTTCTTGGTTCTCTACTCTTCACCGAGATGCTTTTCTCAAAAACCAAAATTTTATTTGATTTGCGTTGACTTGTTAATTTCAATTTACAGTGTCCCCAATTAGTGCTCCAGAGGTAGAAGATTAGACACTTAGGGTGCGTTCGAGAGACCGTATTCCGGAATAGGAATACATGGAATACAAGTTGGAAATCTTTCGTTTTTGCGGAGATTCACATTAAAATTGTCAAACATTTGCTAAAATATTATTTTAAACATACTTTTATCATCCTTGCAGCTTCGAAACGCGCCAAACATACCGTTTTAATCATCACTCCACGTATTCTTATTCCGGAATAGGGTCAATCGAACGCGCCCTTAAATAAAGATCCTTTGCTTTGAGGACACTGTAAGCTGAAACTAACAAATAACACAAAACAAGTCAAACGTGGGTGTTTGAGATTCCTTGCAAGACATACACAGAACTTAGCAAAACAAATAATATTGGAGAAAAAGGGTGCCCTTGGTTCATGTACCCCAATTAAACGTTCACCGCGTGGCTTAGTCAGCATGTATTCAAAGATGTGAACTAACCTAGCCTTCCTTTGGGTCCGTGATATGATCAACAGACTGATCGATTGGTTACCGTTACGTTATTGGACAGTTTCTTTTGGGCGTCATTACAGTCATCGCTCAACACAGGACTAAATTTATCGGCTCTACGAAAATCTAAGGTAAAGCATAGCTTTTTCATTCAGTTTATCAGACCAAAAAGAAATGAAGTCCCATGCCAACACAAAAGAACCGGTGATAAATTAAGAACATTCGAAGCTTTGTGTTAAGAGGGAAGCGCCATATATTCTTTGTCAATAAGAAAACGAAATCAGATTTTTAGGGGGGTGACCGATGTCTGCTGGTATGAACTTCGTACTCAAAGAACAACGGAAAACATGTTTTTGAAAATTTCAGGGCTCCTTGGTAAAGACCGATCTACTTCTAATGCCAATCAACAAAAGACAAAAT
Organism: Montipora capricornis; assembly: GCF_036669925.1. NCBI lineage: Eukaryota > Metazoa > Cnidaria > Anthozoa > Scleractinia > Acroporidae > Montipora > Montipora capricornis. The sequence goes on along the minus strand of NC_090891.1, from coordinate 27,133,131 downwards.
CATTGGTGCTTAGGGGTAGGTTGTGTACAGGATTTAAATGATGAATGATTTTAGCAGCCACTGCATGTAAAGCAAGCAAGACAAGGATCAGTACTAAGCCTTTTTTCACCGCCTTTTTTTGTCAAGGGTGCAGATATGAAAAAGAATAAAATAATGTACTATGACCCTATGGGAAAATGCTCTGACGATTTCACTGAGTTCAGCAGAAACATAACGTTGAGTGTTTGGTTGGAATCATCTACGAATCTCTGTTCTGTTTCTGTTCTATTTTCTCTGTCCGCTTGTCAGCGGATGATCCATTACAATTAATTATATTTCTCGTCAGGTCGTTTTTATCACACCGCCTCGGAAACAAGGAAGTGTAAGACCACAACATTTGGCAGGGCGTAAACATAGATTACACCGTACAAAAAGACGCCCAAAGCTGCGGGGTGCAGCAGTGTACTTTAAAAAATAATAATTCATTGTGTTCTTTACGTGAGTAATGGTAGGGCTTCGGTATCTCTCTCTCCCTCTCTCTTCCTCTCTTTTGCTTCACAGATGGCCGACTGCCTCGCAAATGACGTCCAGCCATTGTTTTCACAGGTGTGATCATTATCGTACAGCGTCTTAATACTTATTCGAAAAAATATCAAATAGACACGGGGTTACATTTGCCAGTCACTGAGTAAACCACTCGATTTTTAACTTTCTGGCTTCAGGAAGACTCTGACGAACTGCGGCTTCATATAGCGCACGTAATTCTCCATACCGAAGAATTTGTTAGGATGAGAACAAGGTATTTGAACATTTTCATGGTAAAATATATTACATTGAGGAAGCATACTAAAAAAGGATTTCAGTTTACATTTGCAAATTTTGCTGTACGATGGTTTCTAGGATTTGTACAGATGAGACTCAAGCGACAAGCGAAGTGGACGAGAAGCAACAAACCGGCAATACGGAGACAAAGGAAAACATCTGCACCCCCTACAAGAAAAAACTCCGAAGGAAATCAAAAATAAAGGTAATATCTGAAATACTCAAATTCCAAAAACCTCACTGTTGAAGCTTCAAACCTACAACCATGTTGTTGAAACTTACCACTTTGTGGGGTTTGTACTATATTATTTTAGAGAAAGTTCAAGTCGTCAGAGTGGCTCCTTAGTTAGCGGATGCAAGGAAAAGAAAAGAAATACACGGAGCAAAAAGACGTAAGCATAACTTAAACGCTTATTCCCCAGGTTACTCTCTTTCCTATTCAAGCACACGTATCTACCGATATGTGGTTCATAAAGCATAAAACAGGTGAGCGTTTCCGTGGCTTAGGTTGCTACCACTATTAAAACAAAACGTGCCATGATGATGGCCAACATGCCATTTGATTGCAGCTATACAAGATTACAGAGACTATTAAGACTGACATGTTTCATGATTGATTTCTTTTAGCTACCAACTCGCAAGCAGTGTGCTATGCCGAGGACTGAGAGTGAGTAGACATCATCATCATCATCAACAACAGGCATACTACTAATGAGCCATATTCGGTGCATTAAATTGCACTCTTGTCTACAAAAGTAAATAGTTTACGCCTTCATATTAACGTTGCATCATACTCAGTAACCTGACTTGAACAATGATTCTATTGAAACTGTTTCTCTAGACATTGACTGTCTGCCAGATGAGGTGCTATCAGAGGTACTCCAGTTTGTCTGCGGCAGTGAGGGAGATGTTGCCATTTTGACCCTGAGTTTGGTGTGCCGTAGAAGGCGGAATCTTGTTTCAGACAAATTGTTTCGAAGAAAAATGCACTTTAGGTGGCTTTCCTCAGTCTATGACTGGAACAAGGCGACCAAAGAATTCAGAGAAAAGTACTTTGTAATGTACAAGATCGAAGAGTGCTTTGAGTGCAAAACTCGGTACAATGATGCACCTGGATTTATGAAGAGAGGAAATGCAATTCGAGTTTACTCCGAAAATGCAGATGACGGTCATCCTGGGTACTGCTCACATTATTGTGCTCAACGATGCGGTGCATATGTTGATCCCGTCGATAATTGGCAAGAATAGACCTTTACAGCTTCGTTTTTTTTTTCCCAACTCACGTGATGTTACTCAAGGGGAAAATTTCTTTCAAAATTCGTCTTGCGTCCTTGCCTATATACGCACAGTAACTAGAAGACAAAAGTAATTTTCCCTTGAGAATACGTGGTCTTAATTCGGAAAGCGAAAGGTACAAGTTTACAGGGACTACCCCTGGAATGCGATAAATTTGCAGGAGCATGTCATTATCCCATCAATGCAGAAACATGGGAAGAGAATGTTCTCGCAATTTCAAAACCAATTCTAAACGAAACGGCTTTGCAAAGGTAAATTGGAATGACGTTACATTTAGAGGTAATGTAAAGAAGAAAATGAAAAAAGCCATACGCTTGCGAGGCTGTTCAATGTAAACACGTAATGCTTTGTTTCATATTTCATGCTCGTAAAGCAAAATTGTATGGTTTAGAAATACCAGTACAGAATCGACAAATTGTTCACTGGAATCGATACCGAAGTCTCAATCCAATGATAAGTTGAGTTTTTATCCCTTGTTGTTGTTTTGGTTGACGAAAATTCGAAGACAAATTCTCTGCGAAAATTATATGAATCATCAACGTGTCAATGCCAGTCGTGGAGAACAAAGAAACAGTTACTGTTTTCATTTAGTAATCAAAACGATAGTTATGTTACAAATAAATTGTAAAAGAAAGCATTTGACATCTCTTCTCGTTTGTCCTTATCCGTCGTTGTAAAACATCGAAGGCGGCACAAAACGTCTTCCATATGTGTGAAACTGTAAGACCACTCATTTTGTACTTTATCCTATATCTCTAAAACGTCCCGGGTAGAACTCTGTTGAAACATCTCCCCCTCCGTTCAAACATCACTGACCACATATGATATCATTTCCACACGGTGGAAAGTTCTTCGTACATGTACACAACTCATACCGCGGTCTCTTTCTTTATTAGGGAGCTTACGAAACGACGACGCCGACGGCAACGACGACGCTACAAAACAATAGGTTTAGTGAGCAAAAACAATGGTTCTGCACGCTCTGCACGTGCGTTTTACATTTTGGTACATTTCTTTGCCGTCATCTCCTAAATGACGACGTGAAATGATCAAATTCAAGGTTCTGTGGGGGACGTTAGCACATGACGGTGAATTTTAAGTTCTCTCTCTACGCTTCCAACTCACTCATACCAGTTTAATTCCTCGACAGTTACTACACATTTTTAACGCGGAACTAAATGAAATAGTTTCGTAGTGATGTGAATAACGCGAACTCGTATTTTTAAATGAAGTCCTCGTAGCCGTCGTCGTCCTCGTTTCGTAAGCTCCCTAATTTCTCACGGCCTCGCTCGCATCAAGAATGACACGTCATACATCGGGGCGCTCCAAATGGTCACGTGAGCAAGTCGAAAATTTTGTTCGGGGTGCAAACAGTTTAGTGATTTCGGTAGTAATAACATTAGCAAGAAATGTAACTTATGCTTTTATCAGGGGCACCCAACGAGAATATAGTTCAAAACCACTTAAACATGAATGTCAAACGTATTTTAGTATTTAAAAGGTAGATATCGGCATATTTTTTATCCCTTCAAATTTTTTCATCTGTTCGGATTTCCTAGCTGAAAGTCTAGTGATTCGAAAATTATAGGGATCAAAACTTACCTTGTCGAAAATTTCAGCCAGAAAAGAGATCCCGAAAATTCTAGGTGTCCATTTTAGGGTAAAAATCCGTTTAAAATAGGCAATTATACCATTTTTTTGGGAAAATCCTAGGACAGGCGAGCAAGCCAGAAATTTTACAACAACGGTTCCAAAAATTGTAGATCTCAAATCGTCTTCCGAACAGATATTTTCCGAAATTGACCCCTTGGGTGCCCCTGTTTTATGATAAATTTAGTATTATCTGCAAGAAGCACCTTTGCAGTCTCAACAAACGCAACCGGATCACAGATAGTGTTCAGAAACTTTACATAATCTAACGCAGTAATAAACACCATAGCAACCGTACATTTACATAACACGGCCAGCATTTAAATTTACTGGTCAGTCGTTGTAAATTTCCTGAAGAATGTGGTCATTCGCCAAAAAGGAAACAGAGCTGTGGCAACAAGACGATTAGTCAATCATGAAGTTCTGAACTGAAGTTGAGCGCCTTTTGAAAATCCGTCCACTACAACAGTAAACAGACTACAAGTACGCAAAATAAAATCTTGTGTCCCAGTGAGTTGTTAAGCAAGATAAAGACTAGGACCTCTGTCTTTATATGCGTCCCACATGCCAAATGTGACTCAAAAATAAAGCATGATGGATGACGAATTGCTTGCAGCGTTTGCCTTGTGGTTACCAAAATCGGAATAATAAAGAATTGCGTAATAACCTCCTGTCGTTCTCTAAATCGGTATTAGTATTAAATGTGCAGTCGTCTGTACTTTAAGTCCCATCGGTAACAATGCGAAAGGTTAAAAAGCTACATTTTGTGTGTATTGTTTCCACAGAATGCAATTTCCTGTAGCGAAATTTAATAATATGCATCTTGTCACATTTAGCATCTTCAGACGTGTGACAACCGTTAACTACGGAGCAGAGGTCACGTCGAGCGAATCTGATATGATGATCAAAAATAAAACGCAGCCGCTTTGGGATTAAGAATTTATTTTCATTTTGTTGATCATCGAACTGTTCGTGACTTTTACTGACCGTACGGAAGCCAAAAAGTGTTAAATATGACCGAGAAATCCTGCTGTTTGCTGGGGCCTTATATGGTTGGTCGGGGCTTGATATGGTTGGTCGGGGCTTGATATGGTAGGTCGGGGCTTGATATGGGGGGTGTAATACGGTTGGTAACGTTCCAGCCTTATATGGATAAAAGGCGCAAACGAGCCGTAACATGAGCAAACACGTGGCGCGACCTTGTCTGCCTTAGTGTCTGCTTCGTAATGTTTGTATAAAATCACCAGGGAAAATAAATAAATTTTAAGAGTAAGCTTGAAAAAGTCTTTGAAATGCATCAAGCTGTTCACGATTAAATGTAACCGACGGTATAGCAATTTTCATCGTTCTTAACTCATCGTCCCAAGTCACGCACACCACGCACTTGACAAAGATAATTATTTATCAACGTAGCCTTGCCTCGCTCTTTGTAAAAGATTGCATTTCAGGAAATTTCACTCCTATTTTAGTATTTTAAGTATTTCTGATGACGCCTTCACTTGCTACACAAGGGAATGATTAATGGTTATGACAGAAAAAATTATTGAACTAATTAGTGGCAAGCTCGGGGAAGAAGCGCCAAACAAAACATTTTCTTTTTCTACGTTTATATTTCTGGTGGGTATATTGGCTGTTGCTTCGCAAAAGTTTTAATATTAGTTGCGGCAAATTGCTCTTTATTAATCAAACAAAATCAAATTCTCTCAGATGCAGAATTTTTATGTTCAATTGAATTTGTTGCTTGTATTTACAAAGCGCTATTGGTTGTGTTGACGATGTGTTTAGCTTTGTTACAACGGGGCGAAACGTTGCCCTTTGTTTTCAACGTTAACTTTTGTGGAGAATTTGTATCAAACGTTGGAAAAAGTTGCCAACGCGTTGAGAAACATTTTCCATCCATTCTTAAACAGTTTGTTGAACATTGTCAACGTTTTTACAATGGACTGAATAACATTATAAATGCGTCGAGAACCATTATCAACGCGTTGTAATGCATTATCAATGCATTTAAAATGCTTTGAAAATGCATTACAACGCTCTTCTATTTTTCCCAAATAGGGTCACAAATGTGAACCAAGCTTTTCAATACTGGCAAATAAATGGCCTCAAAGTAAAACAAAAGTACCGGTAAGACAGAAAACCAGATCAATTTCCCCTTGAAGCATCCTCTAAATTCCTTTGCCACCAAATAAACAGAACGCATATCAACGACTAGTCTGTATTGTTGAAACAATTCCCTATTTTGACTTCGTCGCATGCCCATACTGACAATAACAGT
>NC_090891.1:27069606-27122106 GCF_036669925.1 Montipora capricornis | reverse complement strand
ATTCGTCACTTGTGACTCACTCGCGAGTATCAGTCCCTCACTTTGCGCTGACTTTTCGACATGATTAGCTCATTTGTTGTGTAATTAGCAGAATGGTCCTGTGGTATTTGTATCGCAGTGGCCCACGTTTGATATGTTGACATACGTCGTCGCCGCCATGTTGGTGGACGAAAACAAAAGATCTCTCATTAGCTCCTTTAATGTGTGTCCACCAGCAACTGTACATTGCAGTATTGTTAGCTGTCTCTAGAGATTGGTTGCAAACCACCAATAGATTCTTATAATCGGGTCTGGTTTAAGTTTATTGTTGGTTCTTTATCACTCTGCTCCGAGAGGTTTCTTTCTGCGGATTCTCCAGTTTTCTCCTCTCCTCAAAAACCAACATCTCTAAATTCCAATTCGATCGTGTGCAGGAACTCCCTGAAAACCGCTTTAGGATGAGTGGAGCTTCCTGGGTAAATATTACAGTTATTACTATTGTTATTTTATTATTATTATTATTATTATTATTATTATTATTATTATTATTATTATTATTATTATTATTATTATTATTATTATTATTAAATCAAATCAATCACGTGATTTGAAAACCGCCTCTTAATCAGTGGTAACTAATCGCAATGAACGAGATGCCAAACTACATAACACGAATTTGATTTGAACGCCAGGATTCCGTTCATTAATTTTTTTCCTTTTTTAGGTATCAGCGCACAAATTACTCCTTGTCCAGATGAAATGATTACCATTGTAGATGGAGTGTCTGGAAATCGAACCTGTATGGACTGTTCGTTCTTTTCATGTCCTCCCGGACAGGGCCTGACAGTAAAATGTGGAGACGTGATTACTCCACAAACCTCGATATCGTGCAAACCATGTGTACTCGGGGAAACTTACTCTAATTTAACCGAGCCAGGATCTTGTAGAGATTGTATGAACTGCGGCAAGTATCGAGAGACCAAGGAGGCTTGCACACTGACTTCGAAGGCTGTATGCGGAAAGTGTGTGACTGGAGCGTATCCCGAGGGATTGTTGGGAATCTGCGTCCCTTGCTCCCATTGTTGCAACGACAAAGATGACGTCATTATTGCAGGTTGTCAAGTTCCTGGGGTCCCCGAAAATAAGCGGTGCACTTTTACTCGATCGGAAAAATGTAGCAGTAATATTACAAGAGAGGTTTCGCCTTCAACAACACCGCCCACAACGTTGGCTAAAGCAATGAAATCTCCAACTAGACCATCATCGGTCTCGCATCCCCCGGGCGGGAATAAAACGGAAGAAGGAACAGGCCAAGGTGACGTCCAAGAAAAGCAAACTCAGTTGGAAACGGAAGGAGTGGAAAGTGATCGAAAAAAAGACTCAAGGGAAAAATGGATTATAGGTGGTTGTGTCAGTGTGGCTTTCCTCGCCGCAGTAGTAGCGATCGTAATCCTTGTTCGTCGCCTGAAACAAAGCAGAAGAAAGGACCAGGGAGATCTGATTCAGAACACGCCCCCAGAAGAAGACAAGAATCTGATTGAGAACACCACACCAGAGAAAGACCTGGATCTGGTTGAGACCACAACACCAAAGGAAGACATCGGCAATGAAACAGATGACATCCATCTTAGGTCATCACAAAAGCCTCCAGTGAAATGTATAGAAGTTAGTCCATTGCCATACCCAGTGGAAGAATCTAAGTCAGGAAATATTGCTTCTGAAAAAGGTATTTAAGGGATTAAAATTTTTAAACTGCATTCTTCATAGCATGTTTTTCTTGTCGTCTTTCAATGACAATGTAGTAAACTTCAGGTAGCGGTGAAGAGTATTTTCGCAATTTCTTCGGTCACTCACTTGATGATCAGTGCCTTTAAAATCTCAAGTTACAAAGGAAATACGGGAAAAAAACATGGTTTATGTAAATCCAGCGATAACAACCTCTTTCGGTACAACTGGCACGTGTTTACTTACTCGGGCGGGAATTGCCGGAATGAATGAATGAAACAGGCGTAGTTCAAAAGACTGGTGCGCGTCTTTGACACCCAGACGTCGCAAGTTCGATTCTCAGCGACTTTAAGACCTCTTTCGATTTTCCTTTGAGTTCTGTAGCTGTAGCTTTAAAAATACCCGCAAAATGAAGCCCTGACAGCGGGAGGGGGATAAAGGGTGCGCTGTTGGCTTCCATTGATACCAACCTCGTAGCTGAAGGAACTACCGATTTTAAATAAAGTGACTTTGGGAGCATTCGATTGGGAAATCCTGATTTAGATCTTAAAATTTGGATCTTCGGATTTGCAACCGAACACAAAATCTGAAAACGGAATTTGTCGCGGATTTCACTAATTGAAATCCTTCCTGACATGGAGTTCCAATTAGTGAAATCGACCAGAAAATCCGTTTTCATATTTTGTGTTCGATTGGAAATCCGAAGATCCAGATTTTAAGAACTAAATCCGGATTTCCCAATCGAACGCACCCTTTACCTTTTATGGATGAATGAATGGGGCTCAAATTTGGAAATTGTATTTTCAGGAATGAAATCCACGAGCTGTTCGAAAGAACATAGCCCGGCGAAACAAGGCGAGGCAGCTCTTCAGAAGAAAACTGAAATAAACATCAAGATTTTAACCCAGTAGAGATCCTGCTAGAGTATGAACATGGCCCTTAATCAGCAAAACGCTGCGCTCACTCGTGAAATATTTTTTAATATATGCTTTCTTTTATCCCGGCTCGCTAGCGTTTTTTGAAACTCTGAACTCGCTTATAGGCCACGTTCGACATATCAAGATTCACACATTGCTAGGAGTCTTCCTGGTTAAATTTGAATATTATTTCGTTTAGATATCTCCCTTGAGACTTGTGGCACAAAGAAAACAGAACTGAGCCGTGAAATTTGAGCATACAGCTTCGTAGCCATGCTTGAAGATATATCGAACCCGGTCTATTGTATTCCTTGCACGATCCCTGATTTTGCATTAACTAGATGCTTCTGTGAAGCATACACTGGCTTGCCTGTGGTACGTGCTACAGAAAATCAGAAGGCACTGAATTGTGTTGTATTGAAATACAGCATTCCAGTCTCTGAAGAATAACAAATAAAAGAGAAGCGAGAAACATTGGCTTCTGCGCTGACATGTTGATAATTTTCAAGTTCCCTCACAACTTCTTTTCACCACAAGTGTGCCCTATGAGCATCCGAAAACTCTGTAATACTAAACTTCACTGAAGTCAAGCCCTGTTTCGCGGGGTTAGTGTTGGGATGGGAGACCAAAACAATAAACCCCTCATAAAAAACAGAAACATCTGACCGAAAATACTATTAACGCTAACAAATGCTGATGATAAAAAAGCAAATAAATATTGATACACAGTTTTCAGAAAGAGCAGAAGGAAGTTTCCCGGACGGTCGATCGAGAATAAAATATTTACGACATGAAAACAACATTAATTTTGAACCTTGAATATAGATCGTTTTCACTGTCACGCAATAAAAAAAATAAATCAAAAACTATCCAGTGCAAAACGCTAAGAAATTGTTATCTTATAGAAGATAAAGAAATAAGACACTTATCCAAGTTTTAGGCCTCTGCGTTTCCCCAAACTTCAGATATTCGTCGAAATGTTTCGCAGGCCGGAAAATAGTGTAAACATCTGGAACTGACTTTGGCTATCTAGGCGACTGATTATCACTACTAAAAAAACAAGCATTTACATAAGCACTTTTCCTAATGCTCTAACTTCTAAAAGGGCTCAAAATCATGAGATAAGTATATATTTTTCAACAAACTTGATCGTAGCTTTGTGTCATGCACCTACATAATCCGGAAATTCAAAATGCTCTGGTTTCCAAACGAAGCACGCTATTGAGCTGTGAAATTGTCAACAGATATAGATATGCCGCCTCCTATGCCTGATGAGGATAAAAACTTTGGTGGATCTTTAGTTTTAGATTTTGGAAGGTGATGACGTCACGTGAAAACGATCTATAGAATATAAAAAGTTACGATCAGCGACAAACATTTTGGGAGAAATTTTGCTACGTTCAAGTAAATTGCAAAATCGAAAGTGACATGGCCGGAATTCAGCGGGCGCCGTGATTATGTTACCGCGGCATGTTTACTAGCCAAACAGTGAAGCATCTGTGTCAAATGATGGCAAGATACCGGGTTTTTGTAAGTTTCTTTTTCTGTCAAGTGTTATAAAGTTTGACAATGAAATGAGCGAAGTCAAAACAAAGATCACAATCGCCCAACTCTTGTTTATGCAAAGTCAAAATTTACTCTCCAAGACGCGTACGACGTTATTTATCACCAGGTAATTCCATCATTTTGGAAATAGCAGCTACTTTATTATTCATCTGCGTCACAAGTTTTCACTGATTTTGGGCCTCATTTTGTTGAAACTCAAGCACGCTTCCAACAGGCCTGTGAACCCTTCCTGCTTACAGAGCAATACTAAAAAACCTCTCCCATATCACATTTGAACCTTAAGCTCGAAAATTCAATACACAACATGATATTATAATTCACAAAGGCAGAAAATACCACAGAATCCTTTTCCAGCGAAAATTTTATTGAAACAAACAACATATTTGCTCTTAGAGGCGAAAACCTCTTCCTATTTGATTGCGTGCGTGAAGACAAGAAACTCAATTGTGTCAAATTACCATGTACTTCAGGTAAATACTGCTCACTTTGATTTCGTCTCGACGGGCGATAGATTGTTCTCGAAGTCCAGTGCTCGTCGCTTTTGAGATTCCTGCCTATTTTATCCAACTGACTTTCTATTATTGAGCTCCATAAGGGTATATTTTGTTTAAGGATCTACTAAAACGCCATTCGCGTTACATGACTTTCGACGCCATTGCAGGCTAAGTTAATGATTCTACTGTGTCCACCAGAGAAATCTACGCATTTCCACTACCCTCTCGATCCTAAGAAAATACTCGCAGAAGGCTCTATCCACAAAGACACCACTTACCAGGGGAGTGACAGGCAAGACTATTACCGACACGCAAAAAAAAAAAAAAAGAAAACAAACAAACTAAACGCAGACCTTGACTAAGTTTGCCCATAGGCAATCCAGTAATTAAGCACGGCTACTTGTTTACCGACCAATGAGAGGCGTTACGGTAATCAGGCCCAATCTTATTTGGCCATAATTTGGCGGAACCCGTATTCTAAATTTAAATTATAAGGAGTTTAAGAAACGACGACGGCTACGTCTACGGCAACGCCACAAAACAATAATATCATTGGTTAAAAGAGCATAAATAATCGTGCTGCACGTGTAGCACGGATTTTAGCAAGTATGTTTGCGGTCCTCTGCATAACGACGACGTGAAATCACCAAATTTGAGGTTTTTACGACAACGTAAGCATGCAACAGAGAATCTTTCATTCTCTCTTTTCACTCTGTAACCGCTCGTACCGATTTATTTTTAGGATACTATGTTGTAGGACGTGAACGAGACTGAATAATCGCGAAAGACTTATGATAGAGCCAGGCTATATTTTGAAGTGACGTTTTCGTCGACCGTCGCCGTCGTAGATCTTGAAGTCCCCAGTCACACTAAAGTGATGGTCTAAGGGCAAATGAGAGAGCAGAAAACGTAAAAACAAACGTAAACAAAAAACAAAAAATGTAAACAAACGTCGGATAATTTTATCCTTGTTTTCATCTTTGAGGGTTTTAGTTTGAACGTGGATGGGTGAAAACCAAACGGAAGCGCTCGGCTCATATGGACGGAAGAGAAACTTTTTGGTTCTCCTCTTTATGAAAATGGAAGATATTAAAAACGCATTGGTGTGGAAAAAAAACACCGAAGATTTTTGTACAATTTAAAGTACTAGGACTTCCATTTAAACTATACATTACTTGGTGTAAGTATCTGTATAGGGTTTACATTTTTCACAGTTTTCTAATTCATAAGATTGAAACTGTGGTCCTTCTGATTTCATTTTATAGTTTAATATTAATTAATCCTTTATCTCTTAAGAGTGTCGCTTAAAGAGTTTTCTTTCTCTGATTTTTTTCGGCTAAGTATCTTCCTCTAATCGTAAATCTCGTTTCTTTAATTGTACACAATTAGTCTTAGTTTTCTCATTGTATTTTCATTTCTCTTGTTTTACCTGTTAGTTACTGTAAGTTGCTTTTTCATTTTGTAAGGTTGAATTGTTGCGATTTATTTGTCATGCGTTACAACTACTGCTTGCCTCATAAAGCTGTAGGAAACTGGGGGCAGTGCTTATTTTACTTTGTATATGTTCTCAAATTAATAAACTTGAACTTGAATACTTGAATACCAGACGATTTTATTTGTGAATGGTGGCCGCTTCTGGCGAGAAAAGGGTAAACTGTAAGAGCTTACTAAACCTTATATGTGATTTGCCACCTCATTCTTTAGAGAAAAGATTTTCACTTTTTTGTTTAATGTCTTAGCCTGCCTTTCTTGTGCAATTAAATTAAACTTATTCCTGAGTTCAGATTCTTCTACAAAGCTTACTTCAATGTCAAGTCAGGTCACTGATAGAAAAGTGCGATCGGCAGTACCTGGCCTGTGCCGATGAACGATGCTATAGCAGAACTTGTCTCTTTTACGTCAGTCTAGTCGCGCGTGTCACCGCGTGCATTGCTTTGTCACGCAATCGAGAGAAACGGCCGAGAGAGGCTTGGGGAAAAGGGATGCCAGTCGTAATGTTAATGATAGGCTATCACGAAAATATGACAATGAGATTCTTTCATTACTGTTTCATCTTCATGTTAACCCATACCTGAACACCAATCTGCACAGCACACAATAGGAAACAGCTATCCAAAGTCATCCACACCTGCCACGTAGAGAAACGATTTTCACTTTTTTTTCTGTTTCATGTATTAGCCTGCCTTTCCTTAGTCTCCTTCGCAGCCGTTATTAGGGTCGTCACGCAACGCGAGCGTTGCGTGACAACTCTAATAACGGCTGCGAAGGAGACTAGCCTTACCTATGCAATTAAATTAAAACTGATTCCTGAGTTCAGATTCTTCTACAAAGCTCACTTCTGTATCAAGTAAAGTGATGTGATCGGCAGTAACTGGTCTGCCGATAAACGATGCTGTAGCAGAATTTTTGTTTTCAAACTACTGGCAGTCTTTTTATGTCAGTCGGGCCGTTAGTGTCGCCACGCGCGGTGCTTTGTCACGCAATAAAGAGAAACGACCGAGAGAGGCTTGCGGAAGAGCGATGCATATCTCCCCCACTTTCACAATTTCTATTGATTGCGTGACAAGGCAAAAATAAGGAAACTTAGGAAGGGCACGGACGGTAACGGGAAGTTAAAGGTTTTCCTTTTTAACTTGTCTTGACTAGACTTGACGCTATCACGTTTATAGCGCTAAGCATCTTTTCACTATTCGAGATGATTAGTTTGCAAAATCTAGGAAAGACTACTGTCCAGGCATGCCAAGTGTTCACTTCCTAGTAGTCAATTTCTGTTCACAATTTTTTTGCCCATCACTTTTAAATCGATAAGCACTGGGAAATGAAATTAAAGTGTATTTCATAATTATGAGCTACCTCTGGAAAACTGAGCCAGATAGACCACATAATCTTTCAAAGACCGTTGCTTTAAAAGTTTAAAAGTGATTGATTCTACTGCCATCTAATGATTTGTCAGTTTTTGGTGGCTTCTATTTCGGTGCGGGTTATCACTGAAGACAGACTTGTTAACATGAAAAAGATGACCAAGTTGAACATGCCTTTTCAACATATGAAGCCAATCTGTAACACGATGCCTTTTTTACAACAAATTCGCATGTTGATAACACAAAGGAGAAAACATGACATCAGAAAGCATTTCCTAGATGCTTTTATTTAAATTAATAACTCCTTCATTGGACCAAAATCTTAATTGCAAAATAATTATATGGATCCTGCTTTATGTCCATTCACTTTTAACGAGGTCATAGATTATCACCACCTGGAAAAATGTTTAAACTCATGTTTGGTGTTGATTTCACTGTCTATTTTCGCTATACTGGCTTCCGTATAAGTGAGCAAAGTAGCCGTCGTCCTTTCGCAGCAAAATGTCTGATTTATCCAGCTCCACGATCTTTCCTCTGTCCAAAACCATAACGCGGTCGTAATCGATGACCGTGCTGAGGCGATGCGGTATTGTGATGAACGAGCAGTCAACAAACCACGTTCGAATCAATTCCTGGATAAGCCGGTCCGTTCGGTAATCTACGCTGGAGGTTGCTTCATCCGTGATCACGATCTTGCTCTTGCGGAGAAGCGCCCGCGAGAATGCGATCAGCTGTCGCTCGCTCGGTCCCAACGCCGCGCTGCAATCCACGAAATCTTGGTACAACTGCTTTGGAAGGCTTTCCACCCAAGTCTTCAAGTGGCACTTTTCTAGTACTTCCCAGACTTCCTTATCCGTGTGATTTACAAATGGATCAACATTCATCCGTAGTGAGCCCATGAAAAGTGTTGGTTCTTTGGTGATGACTGAAATACCGCGTCTGCTTGCTTGAAGTTCAAGGTTACTGATTCCAACGCCGTCTACCGTTATCTTGCCCCCACATTCTGGCATTCGGAAAAGAGCATTTACAATGGATGTTTTCCCAGAACCAGGTCGCCCTGCAATGCCAAACTTCTCACCAGGATTTACGGTAAACGAAATATCTTTTAGAACTCGTGGTCCCTCTCTGCTGTAGCTAAATGATACGCACTCAAAGCTAATCTTTCCATCCTTTGGCCAAGGAAGTGGAGGTGACATCTCAATGGTGTAACCAGGCTCTGGCTCGATCGCAGAGCAAGCGAGGTTACGATGCACAGCGCTCATATAGTTTTCCACCTCCAAACAGCGTTTTATCCCATTTTGTGACATGTCGTGAGACAACTGCAACACGTAGATCAGGGATAGAATGGTGAGGGCTGAAAAAAATGTGTTTACATTAGTTTTAATTCTTTAAGAAGGAAATTCACAAACCATTAGTTCGTAATATTCACATTACAATGGGTCCCAAAGAGAGACTTTTCCATCACATGCTAAGTAATTGCTGTTTATTTATAAAGGAAAAAATATTGAATTAAATTTTCTCCTTAATTAAACATTGCTGCCGTGATCTCAAAGCAAACGAACTCTATACTAACCCATTGCTAGGCTTTACCAGAACTGAACGATTTACAGCGGTCTAATAGCCCAGTTCCGATTTGTCTCCACTCTTGGTTTCAAAACGAGGACAAGCGCGTCTTGTTTGTGCATGCACTTTTATTTTACAATGACTGCAAAATTCTCGCGCGCTCATTGGTTAATTTTTATTGTCAATAAGCGGACAGACACATAAATTTATAATTTATGCAAGGATGACGTGATATTGCTTACGTCAGATTGAAGTTTATCGCATTTTTCTCTCGGGTTCTTTTCGTGTTTTGACTTAATTTTGACCCCTCTGCCTTTTTGTTATTGTAAAAAACAAATTGATGGCAGTTTTTCGTGCGTCTGTCCTGTTATTGACAATGAATTTCGTCATAACATTGTCAAAGTAGTCTGCGGATCCCCAGCTACTTTGTAATGAAACTTAGGATTCATTCATTTGTAAAGTAGAGCTAATTACCATCACGAAAACTTTGCACTCAGACGAGCTTTGAAGAAGAAGCAGACATCGACATGAACTCGGCAATGGCCTATTGCAATTTACGTTTCCAGCAGCTGAATCGGGCTTTGAACAAATGTACCCAGAAGTGCACAAATTATCGTGCCAAAAGGTTATTCACACCTGCATCTAGCTTCTCATAAAATGCACTCGCAGTTACTGCCAACAGAAAAGCCACACAGACCATGTCGAGGCGCAATCCGACCCAGCTTCCACATGAAATGTTGGTGGACCATCCTTGACTGTGCAAGTCTTGGTAACTAAAATAACATGAGAAGAGCCAAATGACTCCAAGGTCGTAACTATATCAGACAACAAAACGTCCTTGGACACTGATCAATCAAGGTACTGTAGGGTATTACTTAGGTCTCTCGCGATCGCTCACCACACCACGTTGCCTCAACAACGTGTATACAAGACGATAAAATATTCTTGGTTTTCACTCACATGATCAAGAGCCACGTTTTTCAACGAAAACAAAAGAAAACTTTTACATAATAATAGAGTTCAATTTCCAGAGGATTGAGTCGGGTACCAACATGGACTATTCGGTCTCTTTGTTTGGGGACACCAACATGGTGGCCGTGACGTCACGTGAAAACCGATAAATCTTTTTTGTGAACGGCAATTTTCGAATTTTTTGCGTAAAAAATAACTTTTTCCGGATCTAATAATGCGTTGGCGGCACCGGGTTGGTGTCAGGGTGTGTCACAAAACAAGCAAAACTTAAGGATCCCATTCATGCATTTAACCATTACAAAAAAAGCAAGGTGACACACCCTAACCCCAAACCGCTGTGACGAACATATCATGCATGCGCACAACCATTTCACCCGGTCTTATAGTATCCACGGACAGCTATTACGGCATTAATTGGTTTTAATAGAATAGCGTGTTGAATTGGCAGCTCCACATACAACAAATGTGGTAAGCTGGGTTGGGAACAGCACAGCCGTTCTTCCACGGCAAGCGTGTAGGAAGGTGGATCACTTAAAAGGGTGTCTAAAACACCCACCTGGTATGTTAGCTACGCCATGCTGATGAGGCCCAGCAAGGACGACACAGCTGTCCATGGCTGCTAATTGACTGGATGAAAAGGTTGTGCCCATGCGGGATGTGTTGGCCACACCGAGTTCGTGTTATGGTAAGTCACCTTCCGTTTTTTGTTTTATTTAACCATTGGCCTATTTTTTACTGAAAAGCCTACCAACCTGTATAAGTCATCCGTAAAGGTCTTTTGCATGCCATGCGTTCTAATAGTCACCAGTCCACTAAGAGTGTCGGAGAAATGACACGCCACAGGCCGGCGACAACTGATCTCTAGCCTTCTTACTTGGCGCGCGGTCTTGAGGTAGTAGCCCCACAAAACGATAAATAGGGCAATCAGTGGCATTCCAAATACAATAACACACGGGTTGAGGACAACGGGAAGAAGGAATGCGGAGATTGCAAACAATAACATCTGGATGGCACCCAAGAATACGCTAGGGAGTAGCTCGTCCATGCATCCAACGTCTTTAGAAAAGCGATTCAAAATACCTGGGTTACAATCAAAAAACGCCAATGGTGCCTGCAGTACTGATACCACCATCTTTTGATGAAGACGTTCAGAAGAGCGCAAGGTGGTGGCAAAGAAGAAGCATGCGCGCATGATTGACAACATGAAGACTCCGCCCACCATAGCAGCGTAAATATACCATGTGGTCTGATCCAAAGCCAGCACAGCTGCGGATTCACTCATGCGCAGAAGCCAAATATCTGGGACAAGTATCGCTCCTGTGAGTGAAATTTAAGTCCTTAGTCGTTTGTTTGATCTCGCAAATAAGAATTAAGGGACCCCACTTTTCATCATAGACGTCTTCCATAATGGCGGAGAAATAAAATGTTCTTTTGTTGTTATGCTAATTAGCTTATCTAGCCTCGCTCAAGAGTGAATTAGATAAGAGTGTTGATCTATCACTTTGCGGTCTTGCCCCAGCACAATCACAAATGGATTTATTTTTAGATACACTTTGTGCGCGAAACAAACAAAGGGCCGCCAACTTTAACCAACCAGAAGAAGCCATGTCACGCGTGACTGCTTCTGCCATGTTTTTTCAGGGACATGAAAAAACGATTTTCAGAAAAAGGATCACTGATCCAAGATCACTTGGATCACGGTGCATCAAAGGAACCGATAAATCCACTCTGGAAAAGGATTTTTCGGTTCCTTTGATGCACCTTTTTCAGATCATCCCAAAGGAACGCACCCTAATTCATTCTTGCCTCGCTACGACGAGCAAATTTCTCAAGAATATTTGTTTCAAAATGAGGGCAGTAGGTCTAATTAACATAAATACAAAAGAATGTAACGGGGGTTTCCAGTTAGTGGTTCACAGATTGTTTTCACTCACGTGATCAGTAACATTGTTTTTTCACCGAAACAAAAGAAAAGGTTTGCATGATAATAGAGCTCAGTTCCAGGAGGATTAGTTGGGTACACCAACATGGCCGCCGTGAGGTCACGTAATCGTAACTATCACAAAATTCTCGAATCTGATTGGTTATCAAGAGCCTTGATTTCAGCATTAATAGGACAGTTTGTAATTGCACAGTCACAGTTACGCGTTATCAAGCGCGTGCCAGTTGTACTCGAATCATTTATGCTTTTCCAGAGCTATTAAAAAAAACTAAGAAAGGGTTGAGAAGATTAAGCTATAAATATTTTATCACCGTCATCTTCTCTTACTTCTGTCACAGTCTTATTTCCGTCGTACAAGTCAGGGATTAATCGTGCTCGAAACTTTAAATGAACCTTCTCGCTTCTTGCTCGGCCTATTTTGAAATTACATGCTCGCTTACTCCCTGAATTATTCTCCACTCAGTCCTTTTACCATTACTTATCATGCATTGGTTGGCCCTGATGATTGAGACCAAAACAATGATGACGACAATGATGATGATATAACATTGTGAAACTTGATACAAATAGAAAAAGCCTTTTAAAGCACAAGGATAACGTGGTCTGTCTTTGCGTCTTCTCTTTTACGCTCGAAACCTGTCCCAAGTTTCAAACGTTCTTCGTTCCGCCTATATGTTTTCAGCAGTATTTTCGCTTACCTTGGACAACAAACGTAAACAGCGCAAACACAACAAGAAATGATAGGCAGGCGCCATTTCTCAGGTAGTTCCAGTACACAGTACATGACACTGGCCCCATCATCTCTTCCTCCTCAAAAAGATTTGTCCGCGTGCGATACTTCTCCTGAATTTCCTCCTCGATTGCAAATTCCACGGTCTTGTTGCTTGGACACTTTCTTTCCCTTTCGCGTGATTCCGCTGGAGAATGGAGCTTCACGGATCTGTACCCCATCACTTGTGACGTCACTTCGTTTATGATGGTCCCTGCGCGCATGGTCAGAATTTGATCCGCGCGTTCAACGTATTGCAATTGCCGACTCACAAGGATTCTTAATCTCTTTGACAGAAGACCACAGATGCACTTCCCGAAGACCTGTTCAGCGACTCTTGGTTCAACGGGACTCAAAGCATCGTCCAAGAGGTAAATATCTGCGTCTGCATAAGCCGCCCTTGCTATGCCGACGCGAGCCTTTTGATCTTCAGACAGAGAAAAACCGTAACCTCCCACAGTTGTCAGATCACCATCCGGAAGCTTATCGATGTCCTTATGCAAATTGCACGCGTTAATAACAGCTTGATATCTGAACGGATTGTATTGTTTCCCGAACAAAATATTTCCTCTTAGCGTGTCTGTGAACACCCAAGGGGTTTGAGGAACGTACACCATCTTTCCAACGCTTGAGATATTTCCTTCAATGGAAGGTAGCTCCCCGAGGATAGCTGCCAGCAAAGACGATTTCCCGCAACCCGCGGGACCGTTGATGAAGGTCAATTCCTTGGTAACCGCCCTGAATGTAATATTCCTTAACGCAACCGGCGTTTCAGCCGTGCCCCAGTGGCACGACACGCTCTCAAAGGTCACGTGGATATCAGCTGATGGGTTATCTTGCATATCAAGAGATTGCCGCTGAATGAGTGCCGGCTCATACAGTGGAACATTCTTTTCGACTTTCGTGTCGTTTGAAATCTTTGTCAAGTCCTCATTTGAAAGGTAAGAAGACATTTCGGCGTCTGTTAGATCGAGAAACGATCGAATCTTTGAGCGGGTTCTCCCTCTGCTGTAGCTGTTTTCGGAGTAAACCGACTCTTCAAGTTCTAAAAAAGTTTGAATTTTACCAAGTGAGCTACTCACTGCGCCGATAAAATTTACGCCGGCAGCGAAGGTAGACGAGGCAGACAGTCGGATCGTTCGGATAAACCCGAGCACCATGAAAATGTTATAAGGACTGAGCTGGACACCAGTGATGATCATGGTCGTCAACGAGATGAAACAAGCCACAATTGAACTTGTGTGCAGGAAGGTCGCAAACGTAGACATAATGGCACTCTTTTGACGCACATACTGGACCTCTTTCCTACACGGAACAAAAAATGATAACATTTATAACCATTAAGTTCCCTTGGAAACTGCTCCCCTTAATTTTTAACGTCTCCACATGTTCAAAATTGGAGTCTGTCATAAATAATCACTAGGTAATCAATAGCCAACAACTTGAGTTTAGGGAAGAATTGATTAACTTTTTTAGTATACACCACACAAGCTGAATTACTAACGGACCACATGGATATCTAACCGAAACGACTACCGCTCGCGATAGGTGAATAATGACATTTAATGGCCTTCCAGTTAACCATTCAAAATGCGCGAAAAGCGCTATCGCCGCCATGTTGGAAATCATGAACGAAAACGATAAATTTCTCATTAGCTCCTTTTATTCGCCCATCAGCATTAGTACATTACGTCATAGTTTTTTTTGTCTCAAAAGACTGATTTCGAAACCACTTATTTAGTAAAATGAAGGAAAAGCATTGCCCCAGATCACGGATTGAGCTTTTGTGCCCGGAGCTGGCGTTACATCATCGAAGGGCGCGGCCGGCAAGTGTTCAGTGTAGAGTGTCTTTGCACAACAACTTCTTAACTATGTGGCTTCCACCAAAGTAATGACAATTGGTTGTTACATTATATTACACATGATTGACATTACGATAAAATATCCCGTTTAAAACATTGCACATTACCAAATGTCCGGTTACAGAAGGCGGTTGTAGACTGACACATTTTGAAACCTCATGACTTTGATGAAAAAGATTTCAGATTTCCCATATGTCGGTTTGGAGGAAAACATGAATATCAACAGTCTGTTATAGTTATCGCTGAAACATTGCAACAGTAAGGTTTTTTGATTTACCTGCGTATTTCCTCAACTCGATTCTTGTAAGGCCATTCCCATGTGTTCATTTTTATAGCTCTTATTCCAGTTACAATTTGCTTCATGATGCTCATTCTCCGCTCGGTCCAACGCGCGATTCGGAGTCGAAGTTTCATACAAACATCCCACATGCCAATGTAATAGGCAAGTAACAAAATCAAAAATATGATACCAGATATGGCCTGGAAACCAATGAGGCGCCAGATAAGAGCTGTTATGGTAACCAGCTCTAGAAGCCCCTGGATGATATATCCCACCTTCTGGAAGACCTGATCAAGACGCTGGGCATCAGTTGTGATCAATGCAATGACGTGGCCTTGTGGTACGCGCGAAAGATCCTTTAAGCGCAGCCTGTAAATCTTAGAGAAGATGATAAATACGTTAGTAGTATCTTTTGCACTTTCTTCTCCGTTTGTATTTTCGACTCCATCTAAAGTAGATTTGTTTTAAATTCATTTTTTTGTCTGTTTGCTTTCCATCCATTTGAGGCCAGTTAAATGTGTATTAGTATTACTGGGGACACCCTGCTAGCAGAGCCTTTCTTTTGCTTGCTCGATTTTGCCGTTCTCGAGAAAGACTTTGCATGAATCGAGTAAGATGTTTATTGAATATGCGCTGCATGTTGCCAGGATACAGTCTCGAACCCAAGCCTAATATGCCAGATCTCGCCGCCATCTTGGTTTTTCATGGTACAGCGGGCTCAATTATAACCATCGGTTTTGTCACTAAACGGACGCTCGCATTGGAAAAACCGGTTTGACGAGAGAAAACAAGATTGACTAGTCCAGAAGTTCGGGCTGCGGCGGCTTCAAAGAGTTGACGCGATTCAGGCAGAGTCTCCTTTTCTACTCCTCAGTAAAGAAAAAGACAAAAGGAGGCTCTGCTCGCAGGGTGTACTTGGGATTCTAGCTATTGAAAAAGGAGCAGGCCTTCGGGTCGCCTTTGACTACGGGCCTTCCCTTGTCCTTGTCTTGTCTTGCCATTTTTGGAACTTATTTTGTGACATGTTGCGGATCCCCTATTTTCATAACACAAAATAATAAAAAGAGAACCATAACATATCACAGTTATTCAAGATGGCGGCGCTGTGAAAAAAAAAAATAAAATAAGCGATTCTAAAATCTATTCATTTCGCATGCAAAGGCTTTCTTTCAAAATTTTTCTGACAGATTTTATTGCAAACATTATTTTCTCGAGATAAAAGATTTTTTTTGTTGGAGTGAAGGCTGCTCTTGACTTGAAGAGCATGACTAAGAGCGAACAACAGCCCTATAATCCTGTCACGGCGTTTTCACAGACCAGTTTATTATTTTTAAATTTAATTTCCCGCGATCGCGAATGAGACTCCTGCAGGAGCCCGATGACAAATCATAAGAAACCAACTTGACTTCATAGCGTCACCGAACCGGAACTGCCTTTGTTTTCTACGAAAATGGATCGGTCTTTGACAATTCTGTGACGTAAGCTAAATATTGGAGTTCTTCGCTCCCACTCAAAGGCTATGGACGATTAGTCGCATTATTTTGTAACAACAACATAATAGACTTAAAATTTAATTTGTAAAAATTTACTTAAACTCACTAAAATGACCAAAGGGCTAAAAATGCCCTGCTAGGGAGCCGAAAAAATAGTTAAAACCGAATAATTATCACGGCGGTGGTTACGAAAAAGCATTTATGCGAAGTCCGAGAGAAAAGCTGTCTTGCGAGCAAAGCACCAGAAATAGCGCTCCTTTCAAACCTTACAAAACATTTTTTTAAATCTAGTAAGTTAACATTAAGAAAACCTCGATTTGACATAGTAAACAGCATGATTCCACTGGCATTAAAAAGGACCAAGGATGGCTAGAATATGAAAAATCCACAAAAGTTGTTTTTAGATGTCTAAATGAAGGGGAGGCAGCTGCTATCATATAAGCATTCCAAGAATTTAGTGACAGCAAGAGAAGATGAGGCGAGAAAGCGAATCCCTGTGGCCCAGAACTGATAATTTTTATGGGGACAGTAGGAACAAATATATAGATGAATCGCTCTATTTCCTCGTATTCTCTTGTTATTGGAGCGGTTTTCAATTGAGTGTCGAAAGTAATTAGCGAATTATTTTGGTTTCGTATTACTTCACTCAGTGATTGGTTCAAAGTTCTCGCGCCACCTTTTCAACCAATCAGAAGTGAAACCCAAACCAATCGTGGCTGGCGAGTGCACATTTTCCCGCACTTTGTGTCGGCTACGTGTAATTACTTCGAGTTTTGATTGGTTTACTGGATTGTCTCTGTCCTTTTTGATTGGTCAAAGTAATTACTTTGGCTTTGGTTTTAAACACTCGATTGAAACTCGTTATCATTAAGGAGTAAAGTTAGACTTCTTGGGGAAACATACTCCTCCCATAGTTAATCTTGCGAAGACGTTCATAACCCAAAAGTTTCGATCTCTCCCTTCTGGCCTTGGCCCTTCAGTTTACTGTATCATCTAAACTTAGAATACGTTTCCCGCTAAATTATGACCAATCAGATTGGGTCAGATGACCACAACGCCCTTTATTGATCTGCAACCAAGTGGCCACAAGAGGCATCGTGCAAGGAACACTGGCTCCCTGTCTCTGTCGCATAATTTCTCTTGACTTTACTTAGCTAGTGTTCTTCTAGACGGGAGCATTCATTGAAAAGTTAAATTAAGATAAGTTATCACCTGGAAGCAATGCGGCCCCGCGGTTAGAACGCTTGACTTAAAATCGGGAGTTCCCGAGTTCAAGACTCGTTCAACTTCTCGGCCGCACTTGTGAATAGCCACCTGGCCCCAGTTGTTCAAACGATGGATAGCGCTATCCACCGGATAAATCACTATCCAGTGGATAAAAACTAGCAACACCGATTGAGTTATCCAGTGGATAGTGATTTATACGACGGATAGCGCTATCTATCCATCGTTTGAACAACTGGGGCCTGGTTTGCCTCCCGGCCACTTGGGCGCCGGCAGGATTCTTAACAGTAAACACTTAATGACTGGTCCCGAGGGAAACAGTTCATTTTGTTTCCCGAGAATCTCAATGTTTCCCCTAGGCGCAGCCGAGGGAAACATTGAGATTCGAGGGAAACAAAATGAACTGTCTCCCGAGGGACCAGTCATGAAGTGATTTGTTATATAACAAAACAAATGGGTCAAACATTTTGAAAGAAGCGGGAAGATTCCAGCGACAACATCAGGCCACCTTCAACTGCACGCTCTGATCACGTGCAACAGCGGTCAACATTTCGCGTGTAACAGTGATCTGTTCCCCGTTTGACATCATACTTTTCGCAATGTTGCCCGCTCATGGCATTTGGCGGTAAACAGTTTCATTGTTAAATGCCATGTGACCATGAACTAACCAATGAATGGGCGCGCTGTAGCGGGAAAAACTCCAGCTATATAACAATTGTTGTTGTTTTTGTGTTCTGTCGTTTCGTTGATTGTGTTTCATTGGCCCTGAAAAGCCTCTATCGGGAGTGGTAAATTAATATATTTTCATTGTTTCTATTATTATTATTATTATTATTATTATTATTATTATTATTATTATTATTATATCAAATGATTAAGTACCTTTTTGTAAATGAGCCCAATAGTAGCGATCCTCCAGCGCATGCTCATAAAATTCACCTTATTCTGATACTGATTCATCACCAAGATCCTAACCAGCGCGCTGCAACACAGCCCGCTACCATATATATACAACCAGCGGTGGTGACGTTCGGTCTCAAATTTAAGAAGCAGCGATAGCAAAAGACCAAGGAACAAAGGTTGTAGAATGTTGCAGGCGACACCAATGAACAGCGAAATTGCCGCCAGAGCGTAGTCCGTCCATGGCAAAGTTTTCATCAGGGCGCGAAAAAGTCGCGCTTTTCGCTCTTTTGTGTGGGAGTTCCTCACCTCCTCCTGCCATGCCTGCTCGAGTTTCTCAGTCAAAGCTTTAGATTTGTCCTCTTCAAGAAGAGGATAAAAGTCGCTATGTTCCAACACTCGCTTGTTGCCAATGTTCATGAAGCCACTCATCCAAGAGAAGAACAAGCGCGAGAAAATCCCCGCGCGTTCCTTCGGGTTCTTCATGAAGAGAGAGTATTTCCACGTCTTGTCAAACAAAGTCTGCATCTCCGATTCACTGCAACGTTCTCAATTTCTATGTAAGACACAGCAAAGGGAAATTAAGAGCAAGATTCTTAATCACTGGACTAGTGGGCCACTGGCGAATCTAGGGGAAGGGTGAAGGGTTGCACACCCCACCCCCCCCCCCCCCAACCCTGAGAAGACCTGCGGCTTCCTAATACAACTGGTATTCTGCAAACCCCCCTCCCCTCCTAAGGAAAATCCTGGATCCGCCCCTGAGTCCATAAACCAGAAGCGTCGCTCTCCCTCAGTTCGCCTTGGCCCATCAGAATCAAATACCAATTAACAAGATATGGAGATACACGTAATCGTTTAAGCTTGGTGGACAAAAGATTGTGTTTCACCGAGTCAAATGCCTTGGAAAATTCAATGGTAAAGAGTCGCACTGCTTTACAGCTGAGGCAATGAGGCAACTGTAGCACCCCACAATAAGGAGATTAACACGCGACGTTTTTGAATGACACGACCGCAACCGGAAGTGACCTGTTTTCCCTTTTAACCTGTCTTGACACTACCACATTTATATTGCTGAGTATTTTTTTTCTTCATTCGAGATAATTAATTAAAGAACCTGGGAGACGCTACTCTGGTAACATGCGAAATGTTCACTTCCGGTTAAAATAACTATAGGCGATTCTCAAATTCATTACTTTCGAATATAAAAGCCTTCTCTGACGAAAACGTAAACAAACCTGATTTTTAGCATTATTTCCTGTTTTTGGGAGTGGACGTTCCCTTTTAGATAAAACTTGTTGACGAGCTGAAGACATGACCAAGCCATATCCCCACCCAGTTCTCCGTTTTGTCTAACGAAATGAAAAGACAGTGAATATTAAATCTTGCTCTTTAATTTTAATAAGAGGGCAGCAGCAATGCTATAAACAAACCTTATTTCGGTTAACTTATTGACTTTTATTTTGGGATAGATATCTATTCAAAGGTCGGGACGAATTTCTCGCGGGATGGAATATTCCTTGAAAACGTTTAAATAATTTAGAGATATGATTACTATATATTACTCTTTTCCTCATTTTGTTTATGATTTCCCTTTCGGATCCTGAGTACTCACAGATTTAGAAGAAATATTAACCTTCTTCTAAAAATGCGAAGAGCTGAATTGAAATCGTGGAGTGCCGCTCTGACTTTTACATCTCTGGAAGGAAATTTCACTACGATAAATGCGAAGTTCTTTTTGATCGGTTTTTTCTGCATTTTTTCTTCTCAGAGATCATCCAGTTGTATAAGTACATTGCAATTATTTAATTACAATTTTAAGCATAACTTCCTTCACCAAAGCTACTGTTCAGCAATTGAAAAGCCTCAATTAAATTCTGCAATCTGCACAAGGGAAGACCTAATGAATTGCGATTGCCTGTTTTACGACAGTGTTAGTTTATAATGAAATGTAATTAGCTAAAGTTCAATGGAAGAGTTTTGAAAAAAAAACACAATGTATTATATTTGTATCCGGGAAGAAGT
This sequence comes from Montipora capricornis, assembly GCF_036669925.1. Classification (NCBI taxonomy): domain Eukaryota; kingdom Metazoa; phylum Cnidaria; class Anthozoa; order Scleractinia; family Acroporidae; genus Montipora; species Montipora capricornis. Next base: position 27,101,537 of record NC_090891.1, on the reverse strand, counting down.
TCCAACAACGTCGCCATATGGCAATACTTTGAAATCACTTAGATCTTTCCATATGAAAAAATCAATCAAGTCTCTTTAAAATGACCCCATTGTCGCAATATCGCTTGATTTTAACAACATAATTGCTACTTACAGTGCGGAAACTTCATTTGCTGTCAACACAAACTTCTTTTTTTTGGTCGTTGGAAGCTGTAAAAGAAATTACATTACTTCACATCAAGCAAGCCTTGCCACATCTTCTTATCCCACAAATTTGCATAGAACTAAAACCTGCGTTCAATTTACATCAAAATTTCATGGCTTGTTGCTTTATTTTGTCCTTTTTGGAATAATAAGAGATCTTGCGTAAAGATAATGCTATCGGTTCTCCTTATTTTTTAGAAACAACAGCCTTTCCCAGACAACTCAGTGAGGAAAATATATTCGCCTTTTGTTTTAATTAAAATAAAGAAAACTTTTAAATGGGGCCAAGTACAAACCAAACTTCTTTTTCAATTCGTTTACTCCTGGCACATTCGGGTATGATTTTGATCAGTTTATAGATATGACAAATGAACTGCATAAGTCAAGGAAACCCTCCATACCCTCAGAGTCTACAGTATAATGCATTTTATACTGGAAAAACTGGGAAAGGCCGGAGGGCGGGCTATTCACGAGAAAGTGCCTCAGCTTGAGTTCTATGCCCTTCCCGATTATGCTATCATTTTTTCGAGTGGCTTAACGAACTTTTTTTTTTTTTTTGCACTTTTTTTTTTTAATAATTGAGGATAAAATGCTGCCTCTCTAGTCACTCCGCGAGTAAGGACGATAAACCGTAAACCGCGTCTCACAACTCTTCAAAGTTCATAACATAACCCTGTGGAACGTAAAAGAACCCACACAGTATTCGCAAAGAGTAGGGGATAGAGTTTGCGGTGTTGTATGGCACGTTTTTAGTCTCAAAATTCAAACATGGATTCGGCAATTCAATCACAAACACTGATTCAATTAAGCTATACAAACCTTCAATTCAACAATTCGAACATTCAATTCAGCAAGTCAATACGCCTAAGGTTAGCTCTAATGAATGTTTCGGGTTCTTCTGTATTGTTAAAACAATGACCTGTGACTTGTGAAGCGAAGTAAATATTTGAATTGCCGAATTGACTATTTGAATTGCCGAATATATTGAATATTTGAATTGTCGAATTGAAAGTTTGAATTGACGAATTGAATATTTGAATTGTCGAATTGAAAGTTTAAATGGCATGTTTGAATTTTGACACTAAAAACACGCCATAGGGTTGTGGTCTGCCTTCTGTGGTGTATCATTGTTGGGAGGGAAAAAAGCTCGGAAATACTAGCTACATGAAGCCACTCTAAAATACGAGGGCAAATAAAGATATGATATGATATGATCACGGTCAGCACGGGAGCTCATTTCACGGAGCCTCCATCTTCCATATATTAACCCTCCGAGTCAAAACTTTCCAGTATCTTTCAATTTTTAGAAGCACTTCACAGGGGAACTTTAGTGGGTTTTTTCACAATAATATGCATTTTCGTTTTTATTAATTTTACACATCACGTAGCCTTTTTATGTCATTTCCGGTAAATATAAAGAAGTGTTTATCCATTGAATAAACCTGAAAAAGGCTGGCGTTGGCCAGCCGAAATATTGTAACAACGCCTATATTCACGTTGTCTTGACCAACCTTTGCAGTATATTTTCTATTTCTAAAGTTTTTTGGTGTGGTCACGATCTATTTTGATCCAACGTAGAGAAAGTTTTGATCGTACACGGTTTTTGCAGTGGTTTAATCCTTAAAATTAGTCACAATAATAGCCAATCATAAGAGACCTATGGCCAGTCATTTATTACGTTACATACGTTTGAGACGTATGTGAACCACTTCACGTATGTTCTCAGTCACATACGTCACATACGTCAAAATATAGTAGTTCTAAAAATAGAAAGGTACAATGTGGCTATCCCCCGCCCCACTTTGACAGAACAGCACCTCTCAGACAAGAATATATCGCTGAAGTTAGAAACATGGGGGATTCGCTCTTGCCTCATATGCTGTTGCTATTGGTTATATTTCGAAATTTTCTTTCCATAATAATGTGATATTCTTCCATCTTCTCCGGGTATTGTTATATCACCTAATCGCGCCCAGCCAAGGCCACACGTCTAGGTCCACCCAGTTTGCTCGATGGGTGGGCTGGGAGGATTCAAACATATATTCGTACCCAGTCTTTCAACGATTCCGTTCCAGGTCTCCCACTGCTTATAGCAAGAATATCTTATCACTTTTATTTACTTCTTCCCAATAATTTGCATTGTCTTTTTGGGGTGCATTCAAATATATGGATACAAATCTAAGCACGAAAGACGCCGATGGTGCGAGTAGTGACGAAGAAGAGGCTTTTGAAAGCGCAGATGAAGGCGAGGAAGGGTTGAAAAGTTCGAATCCACCATTCGCCGCCACGTCATCTGGAGTTAGATCCTCGAATTCCACGTCAGAAGTTGTTGTTGACATGCCCTGTAACACTCAGCTTTCTTCAGATGATAGCATCAGTTCGGAAACCAAACAGGTAGAGAGAGAAGTGGGCGAAGTTGTGGAAATCGCCGCGCAGAAAATAAGGGATATGGATGCTCATTCCCAAGAAGGGGATATCCCGTGCGAAGTTAGTGAGGACCCTTGTCGCACAGATGAAATTCGACAGAGCACGGAGATAAGTCACAAAACACACGTAGAGGAAGACGATGATAGTTTTTCTCAAAACGACTGCGAGGATAAAATGAAGGCTGATAAAGAAAATCCAGAGGTTGATGTGGAGAACAAGGGTGAAACAGCCCAGCATTCTGAAAATGGCGAGGGAGGTAGCGAGCTGAAGGAATCTGGTGTTGATGCGACAAAAGTGAGAACTGGAAAACACATCGACGCAGACGACAACCAGAGGCCTAGTCAAGCCTCAGGGAAGTCAGATAATGAACCAGTTTGCGATGATAGCGTAGAAACCCCAATTACTGACAAAGTAGACGCTGAAAAACCGGACAGGTATATTCTCTGTTTATGCACCTATCAATGTTAAGGGGGTGTCGGGGGGTGGGTATATTCTCTGTTTATGCACCTATCAATGTTAAGGGGGTGGGGATTGGCTAACCACGGGAGTTTCGTATGTGACGTCCCCAGGATAGCGATTTTGATCAAACAAAGTACATTTTACCAACTTCATTTGCTGCCACGTGGAGATTTTGACCAATTATTTTATCCCACGGGTGGGGAATTTGAATTTTTTAAAAATGAAAATGTCAAAATCCCCACACCACATAATTACCTAACCGAAAGACTTTAGTATCAATCGTGTTTTTGATGAAAGCAGAATGAGTTAATCCCTTTGGCTTACTGTATGTTACAGTAGTGACAATATCATGTTTGTAATGAAAACAGGGAGGAGTGTTACTGACAGTACTCAGTAAAGTAAATTGGCTGTTTGATTACAGTGATAAATAACAAAGGTCAATGAAATTGACATGTCACAGGCATTTTGGTTTTCTTAAAACCACAGCAATTTGATTGAGACCTCCAGTTAATGCACCGGGCTAAATTGACCTGTCATCAGGCATATGAAGTGTAGGATAATATAATGTGTAATCCATTTGGAAAAATAATTCTGGGCTTTAAGGTACAGAATCAAATTAAAATATATATATTTTACTTCTTATGGTTGAACCTTTCCCTGGAATATTTCAATTACCAGAAATTCTCTGCTCCATTTTGATGCAACACAAGTGATCCATTTGGGCAAACTTTCAGGAGTCTCCATCCAGGACAAATGCAATCTGACAAGCTAAAACAGACATTTCATTTGACACTTGGATATTTAGAATATAAACACAATCATTTTATAGGTTTTGGCCTGACTAATGCAAGGCAAGTCTCATGGAAAATGCAATCTGCATAGAAATACAGTTTGAACTTAGATTTCATTTTTGCAGAATTTTTTCTCTGTGCAGCAAAGTTTCCTTGGTTTATCGAAAAGTGGAAAACTATTTTGCATGTAGGAGACTGAGTTTATTCAGACACTCCAGTTTCCCTTTCATTGAGTTCATCAACTAAATACCTACTCAACTAGGCTGGTTATCCATCTCTTGTAGTTATATGTATAACTTTTTTCTGCAGTATGACACAGAAACCAGCTCAAGGAACATCAGGCTCTGGCGGAGGATGGGGCTGGAGTGGTTGGACATCAATGCTGTCTCAAGCAACAGCATCAGTGACGTCAGGTTTGACCTCTGTTATTGAGACAGTAGAGACATCATTGGGTGTACCTGACCCAGAGGAAATGGCGCGTAAAGTAAAACAGGAAGAAAAAGTGGTAAAGCAGAAATTGCTAGAAGAAAAAAAGGGAGGAGCCATTGGGGAAGGCAAAAGTGAGGGGGCAAACAATGGTTAGTAACTAAGAAGTAAAAGGAGTTGACTATCATTATGTTTGTTCATCAGGTTTCCAGGGGTGTTCTTCAGCTTAAAGTGCACCTAAACTGAAATATTTTTCTTTCCTAATGTAAGTCTCCCCAACCAAAGCAAACATGTGCCACCAATGTTTCTCAGAATTTCGCTTTTTCTGTGCCATGCAAGCCACGGACATAAACTTGCCAGAACTAGCAGTAATTCGGACACACGACCGTGATGTGAGAGGCATGCATTGCAAAGCAGTTTGTGGCATAAAATCGAGAATAGACCCAATCCTCTCACATCACAGTCATGGGCCCAAATTACTGCTAGTTCTGCCTAGTTTACGTGGCTTGCACAGCACAGAAAAAGCGAAATTTTGAGGTGAGAATGGTAAAACATGTTTGTTTTTGGTGGGGAGATTAATATTTTAGATAAAAAAATATTTGAGTTTAGGTAACTCTTTGTAAATATGCATGCAAAGTAGATTATGACGTCAAATCAGGAATAGACCCACTCCCCTTCTGACTCGGTCGTGAACAAAAGATGCTTGGATTTTCGCAACTTTCAAAGCCTATAAAATGCCAGGATTTGTTAGAAAAATGAAAAAATGGCCGCAATGCGTTTCGAACAGTTGCAAAGATTCATTTTAGCAAAAAAAATATTTTGGGGTTAGGTGCACTTTAATACTGTTCTGTAGTTTTAGGCATGATTTCTAGAAAAAAAATTGAAACTTTTAAGTTTCATGATTAATTCTCCAGTTACCAACATCAATTTATCGGTACTAATTTTTGAAGCAAATGTTATGTCAAGCTGTTCATACCCAACAGTAAATTTTTATTCAACAAAATGCCATCCAGTTGTGCTTGTTGAAGGGAGTAAGAGTAGAACACATTGTTGCTGATGTTGCAAAATGTAGCCAACTCAGTATGTGACATAGCAGTCTTTCTCTTAACAGTATTAGTTAAATTTTACTTTCTTAAAGACTTGCCCATATTTTTATAACTTTCAAATCAAGGGAGTCAGGGTGGTTTAGTGGTCATCAACCGTGCCTCCCACCTCTGTGACCCGGGTTCAACTCTGGCCTCGGGTTGTATGTGGGCTGAGTTTCAGTCGATCTCAATCTGACTCCGAGGGTTTTTCTCGGGTACTCCGGTTTTCCTCCCTCCTCAAAATCGACTCTCGGCCTATTCCATCAGGCTGTGGTGCTGTGCTCCGAGGTCATACATGGGTCGTGTTCAGGGGCCGAGTGCCTAGCCGGCAGCACAGCTCCTTCAGTCCCACCTTGTTGAGCTGCGCCCTTAGTAATTCAGTCTCAGACTGCGAGAAAGGGCAATTAGCAGGTCAGATATAATAATAATTATTATTATTATTATAATTCACTGGTGCCCTTTATATCCAAATTCTTGGATTTCACATGACATCAAGGGCCGCCATGTTGGTGTCCCCAAACAATGAAATGGCAGCCACGTTGGTGTCCCGATCCAATCCTCTGGGAATTGCACACTATTATGCAAACTTTTTCCTTTGTTTTTGTCGAGAAACATGGCTGTTGATCACGTGAATAATCCAAGAATTGTGTTTAAGACCATGCTGTCTCCCATACTAATCATTGCTTCTTTGTTTGGATTTGTCAGCTGCCAGTGAGTCATTTTTTGCCTCATTTGGAGTATCAAGTCTAACAAATGTGGTCCAGACCACAGCTATGGAGCTGGGATCAAGTGGGCTGGATGCATTGGAGTTCATTGGCAAAAAGACAATGAATGTTATTGCAGAGGGTGATCCTGGGTTGCGACAAAAAAGGGAGAAACTTACAGGCAAAGGACCAAGCCTGTCTCAGGTATGAGTGATTATTTTTTGGCACACATTCAAAGCTGGCAGTACAATAAGCAATTTGCAAATCATTAGTGTAGAACAGGGATAAAAGAGGACCCAATATTGTTCTGTGAGGTAGTCTGCATCGTCTTGGTGTCAGAAATTACACTTGTTCTATCTTCCCTCTTCTAAAACGCAAACATTGTTACAGTATTAGTTATCACAACTTATTATATAGATATTGATGAAATACCAGGATTTCTCCTTTTACTAAAAAATCGTATCTTCACCGCGCGCAGTGAACGTATCATTTTTATCTTTCACATGTGAGGATATCGCTGTCGTCATGGTAACGAACACGATTAGCCAATAAAAGGCGAGCTTCCTCTTCATTGTACGATACTTTTGTGCTTAAATATAATTCTTCTCTACTACATTAACATTTTTATTGCAAATTTTACATTATCATGATTTGTTTTTCATAACTTTCATATCTTGTTTCATGTTACACAAGATGCGTGTTTTAGTGGTTGGTGAACAATTTTTCATCATTTCGAAAATGAATAAAACAAGTTGTTTTAAATCTAGACATTTCATCAATATATATATAATAAACAGAAGATTACATGGCCGCTTGGGGATACGAATTTTATCTTCTCGTGCTGAAAGTATCTCTCACTCGTTCGCTTCGCTCACTCGTGAGAGATACTTGCAGCACTCGAAGATAAAATTCGTATCCCCGCGCGGCCATGTAGTATCCTCTATATCAGATCTGAGAATGAGCAGGTTATAGTTTAATTAACAAGTGCCTGGAACACTATGTTTATGTTGATTGTGGCATTTATAATAAAATGGCATCCTAAACTAAGTCAACAAACTGAGACGTTGTAAAGACCTGTGGAATGTTGTTGCCTTCAGATTTTAAAGGAAGCCAAGGAAGAATCGAATAAAAAAGCTGCAGAAGCAGAACGCCCGAGTGAGGAAACTGGACCAACTGTAGACCTGTTTAACGAGTTTGACAAGTTTCAAGGTCTGGCTCATTTAGAAGCTCTGGAGATGCTGTCTCGTGATTGTGAGGCAAAGGTCAGTGGTGTTTGTACGACGAATTTAAGAACACCCTTGGGTTCTTCTAGGTGAAATATAACGTTGTTGGATGTAGAGGTCATCAGTAGCTTCAGTATAATTTGGCATAGCCTTTTGTCATTGTTTTGTAATTGTCGTTGTAATCATCATCATCATAACATCTTTTTAAAAATTATTTATTTACACTTTCAAATTACTTAACACTACTTAAGGAGGCTCGAAAGGGTTTTCAGCTGAGCGCGCGCGCGTAAGCCACACACGCAATTCGTAAGCTGCTTGCGTCAGCTTATGATTTAAATGGGTCACCAGAAATAAACAAATACCGCTAATTTCGCTTACCTTTCTCCAATTCCTATATACATGGCATATAAATAGACATCTCCTATTCACGAAAACTACGAAAATTCTACTTGAACGGTTTAATAGTTACTTAAATCCGTTTGTGTTCACCTGTAGCTCTACTCGCGCGCGGACTCGAATGAGCGGGTGACGCATGCATAAATGCTGATCTTGTAACCCCCTAATTTTTCCTGATTTTGCAACTTTACTCGTTTATATCTCTGCTTCTGGACGGTGAATTTTTATTGATTTTTTGCATGTTAGCTTAGATTAATTTAAACCGTTTGTCTTTCAAATTTAAAAAAAATCTGTAAGTGAAAAAAATAATTAGAGACAATTCAAAAAAAACGTATTTTTCTGAAAAACTGACCTACAGATTTTGTTGAATTTTAAATATATTAGAGGGTATTTCTAACATTATCTGGTAACGATGAATGGGAAAATTTCACCGTCCCGTTTCTTCAAAAAGGACCACATATGTTGATTTTAAGGCTCAAATAAATGCCTAATATCGTTGCCATGGTAACATTATTTTGAAGGAAAACATAATGTGAGAAATCTACGATAGGTACTTAATACTCTGGCCAAATTTCGTCTTGATATGATTGCCCTAACTGTATCTAAGGACAGAATATGTTTATTTGTTTGAAAAAAGGAGAAACTATTTAGAGCCTCCTTAATGTCCTAGCATTATGTACAACTCTAGCAGGACTATTGATCATTGCGGTACTAACAACACTGACAAATCAGTTATAAACAATATAAAGAGTACTGATCATATATTATCAGAGCAGTCTTCAGATGACTGTCGAAAGTGATGACGCGATTGCAATTGCTACGCTTAGTGATTGGCTTAAAAATATCGCGCCAGTTTATCAACCAGTCGCAACTTGCACGCGCAATTTTTCCCGCGCTTTGAGCGGCGTGACGAGCTCGATTCACGCAGTTACCCTTGGAAACGGAAAAAGTTTGCCCTTTACAGCAAATGACTTAAACGCCAAAACCTTATCACCAAACTTCCCAGGTGCCTCACTCAACTGAAAATCGAAGTAAAGGCTACAACGGCTTCGCGCGTTCACTTGTAAGTTAACTGAAAAGTGCTTTCTTTTTTTTTTCCAGTTGGAATCTCGCATAATCGATTTAACGGAAGAAGAACTCGCAGCCGTCAAGCCTTTACTGAGAGCAGTGGAAGAAGTGTTTCACATGGATGATAATGCTGATGACGAACCAACCGAAGGAGCGGATTTTAGGTCGGAACTCGCTGAAAATGTCAAGTCGCTCAATTTGCCGTTCACAGCGGATAAGCTAGTCGCAACTCAAGAAAAAGCGCGTGAATGGATTAAAACTTGCGTACAGGAGCAAGACAGCTCTCCAGGAAGTAGGGAAGGAATGGATATTTACGCTACGGCGGTGTCGAGTATAGCGGAGCTCACGGCACGCACCGTGGAATTATTTCACAAGTTGACTGAACTTTTGCTTCATCAAGCTGATCAACCTGCCGACACTTCGTCCTTGGTGCGTGCGCAGAGCGCTCGTAAGATGGCGGACGTTGTTCTAGTGGAGATATCTGTCCTAGCGACGCACTTTGCTGGCTGCTTAAATACCGCGGCAGACGATTCGGAAAGTCCCGACTCAGTGAGTTCGCTGATAACAACGTTGTACCTTGATTCGTCCACTAGTGCTGATTATCTGCGAAACTCGCTGAAACTGCTCAGGCCCGTCTTGCAGTTTTCTTCCCTAAACGAGAAGAATTCATCGTAAAATTTGCATAGTTAATGATAAAGGTAAAAAGGATACCGCGGTACAGTAATCTGTCTGGTCCCAAAATGGCACCAGGACGTTTCCTTTCAGTAGGGGCTGTAAGTGTCCACTCGAGAGAAACACCCAAGAGACACTTTTCTCGCATGTCGGTTTGCACTTGTTTACAGGTCTTAGTATACTGCGCAGCTATCGGGATTTCAATACGCGTGGGTGACAAACACGAGAGAATTAAACACGCGTGGGTGTCCACGAGAGTTAGAGAGACAGGAAGGACGATAACTTGGTTTGACTTAATAATAATCATAATAACATGAGGTGTAAATTAGATTAAGTCCCTGGACTTGTCAGAACAGAGAAAATAAGAAAAAAAACATCCTTTGTACTGGATTTGCATCCGACGGTTCTTCTTGTAGTAACTGGCTCTATTCACTGGAACACTGAAGGGCAAGACGTCGAGAATTTTACAAATTAGACATCTGTAGCCATTCTGTATAGAATCACTGGTCAAGAGTAACTAGGCCTAGGCCCTGATTTTAAAATGTTTCTCCTTGCGTCAGATTTGGTGACCGATATCATTCCGTTAGCAGTCTAAAGGTCAAATGTTATTGCAGGTCTACTGCACAGCTTAGGAAGAAAAGATTAATTATATTACCGTATATTTAAAAATTGCGGTTGAGCAACCAGGGGGTTACTTGTCAGAGATCAAGACGCCTGCGCCTGCGCCAGTCTTTTACAAGAAATGCTTTAACTTGCCAGCAATCCTTTTTGACTAGCACAGGTTTTTGGTAATGCTGATGGTGTTTTTAAAAAACTTCAGGTTACTAAACATTTTCCCTAATTTTCTCTGCTACCACAAGTCCCTGGACACAGTGTTGTAAATAGACCATTTTGCAGATACGGCCGCCATTTTGTTTTCTATTGTTTCAAATAGTTATTATAGGATGCCTAGGGGTGCTCTGTACGCGCGGATTACCTTTGTCAGTACAGCAGATTGTTAAAACGAATCGTGCTTGTAAAGCGTGATCCCGCACCATGGAGGAAGGTTGTAGATTCCGTGACGTAATTTCTGCACCGAATACCGTGAACCAAAACATACGAGAATCGCTTTCCGTAGGGTTTGATCATACCGGGTTTGAAATACCGGGCTAAAAATTAACGGATACAGCATCATGTGCCACAGACGTAATGTCTTTCGAAACAATTGAAATCAAAATGGTCACCGTATCTGCAAAAAGGTCTATCAACGATAATAGATAATTCTGATCAAATTTGGAATTGTAGATAATCGCCGAGTTAGGAGAAGAGGTTGTGTTGCAACTGCCGCGTGCGTACCTGTCCTCTCACGCTCACATCTCGTGTAGTCTCCCACGCAGGCCATGGGATGGTCGCTGGTGTGAATTTGTGGTTAATTTGTCTTTTGATCCAAGTGTTTTAAACGGGCGGGTTGTTTGATATGATCTCCATATGGCCATTTTCTAAATAAAGAAGTCTACTTTTTATTAACAGGCCCGGCGAGGTACGGCGAAAACTCTAGGCATGCCATAGCTATCAAAGTAGGGATTGTAAAATCGGAATAAAATATTTTGATATTCTCCATCGAAATGTCTCTTATACGTGGTTTTACCCGCTAAAATAAGGTTCGCTTTGGAAAAGCAGCCGATGTCAAAAAATCCTTAAATGTCATAAATTAATCTTCTGACTTATCTTCAAGGGTATATGCCTAAATAGCAATACATATATATGTTTTCTAGAGAAAATGAAGGAGACCTTTTCTCTGAATATTTTCTTAAACTGAAGTCACAACGAGAGAAAACTAAAACCTGTACACAGGATTACTTCTGCTCCGTTGGTGACATTTATCTAGCCGAGGTGCTTTCAAGTCACACAATCGAAAGACAAAATGAAAATCACGAGTCATCCAAAAATTAGAATGCTCTAAGAGTGTAACATATAAGCGTGTGTTAGTCTCAGAGCTGTGGCTTAGTTGCGCTTTGCGGACCGTGAGAAGCAAGCGAGCAGAGAGAAATGTCATTGTTTTTACTCTTCCTCGCGCGCCCTCCTCGTTATCACGCGTCCGAACCCCATCACACCAATTTCCACTTCCCCTATAAGAAAGCACTCCATGCAGGCTGACTCAGAGCATGCACTTCACCCCGGGGATATCTGTTCACAGTGCTACCAGAGGGGAGGTCTGTACGAAGCAAATGCGGAATGTGGGAGAGAGGGCACAAAAAGAAGAGCTCTTCCTCCTACATGCATCGTGACATACAAGATGAACCCTACAGTTTTGAACCGTTCTTAAATGCAAACAAAAGTTTAAAACAAGATGAGATTTAAATGGGTTTTTATTGATCAATTCAAATCAAAATACATCAAGGAAATCCTTAACCTAAAGGGAAATACTTACAACGCATTTTAGTCCGTATCGTGTGGGCTTGCAATGCAAGTGCATGCACAATTCGTAAAAATATAGTTTTCCGCTTTACAGAATCAAGTACGTTTTTAGAGCCAGCTTGTGCAAGTTTCTCTGCAAATAATTCTAAACAATTCTGGCACCAATTTTGTTCCCTCATATTTGACCTGAAGAAAGGGAACGAAACTTTTGGCAAGTACAGTTTGTGTCGGGATAACCTTTCCCAGAATTCTTGTTCTCGTTTTGGCTAGTTTACAGTGGGACACTTTCGAGCGGTTTTAAGCCGAGTTTCGAGTGAACCGTCGCGACTTTTCCTTGATTTGCACAAAAACAAAGCAAATCACTGGTAAGGCAACACCAAATGTGATTGGCCGCACACATTTTCGCGCGCTGAGCGACGGCTGCAGACACTTGTTTTGCGTTGTGATTGGCTCATTTTAACTGTCCGCGTCTACTGCGATTGGCCAAGAGTAACAACACTCAAACTGAAAACCGCTGCAAAAGTAAAACAACTACCAGAACTATAAAGTACAACTGGAGAGAATAAAGCACAATTATTATCTCTTAATTTAAAATACGTCTGATAAAATAACGATACAACATAACGTAAGGAGTTCTTTATTTCCTCAGTTTCGAGGGCAGTACATTGAAGCAGCACATCGCTGCCAGTTCAACTATCGCTTGCAGTTGCTGCTTTCAAAGGTTGTCGGGAGCTCAAATCACTTTCGACAAAATGGGAAATGTCCGACAGGAGGGATTCGCGAGTGTTTTCAATCAAAGAAGAGCGATAGTGATCCAATGTTGTAACAACGAGGGGATCCGTCGAAAAAATCTGGAACGGTGTTCGCAATCATGAAGTAAAAAAAAGGAAAATATATGCAAACATTTACCAAGCTCTTGGAAGATACGAAATGATACCGAAAGGAGGCATTATCGAAGAGTACGGGACGTCCAACGAGTGCACTTTTACAAACGAAAAGGAGTTTTTCGAACCATTTTTGCTTCACCAAAATAATGTTATTTTGACCCCTCGACTTCAAGACGGTAAAGACAATCTGCTGCAGTCGGGGTTGCGGGCGGTCAAGGCATTTGCCTTGAAACAGAGTGACTATGTATCATCACCCTTCGTTTCATTCTCTTTATTATCAACAGAATTACTAGACACACTAACGCTACCCTTCTCGCGTGCTCCCTCACCCTTTACTTTCAGCGAGTCTTTTTCACGAGACTTCGTATCAGTCTTTTCTGCAACCGTTTTTCCTTTGCTCGTCTCGATCTTCTCCGTGAATTTCTTTTCTTCCTTAACGTTGGTGTCGCCCTGGTGAGAAGACGTTTGATCACCGTCCACTTCCGTGCTTTCTTCCTCTTCTTTGTCGAGTTTGTTATCATCTTTATCCGGTTCGCCTTGATTCTAATTGGCACAGAGTGGAAGCAAAGCAAACCACAAATCGCACCAAAAACACGAATTGAAAGAGAAAAACGAACACAGGAAATTCGTTAGTCATTAACAAATGCCCTTGACCCTCTTTTGAGATCCCACCGTCCCGCATTTACTAGGGAAAGACGCAACGATAATTTCCCCGATTACCATTCTTCAAAATTAATTTCTCTCAAATATCTCTCTACGCTTTTGTTCCAAAAGGCCTCTTCCCCGGAAAAACACTGGATTACTAAGTAAGACGAAGCTATCAGCAAAATATAACCAATCCTGAAATCTGATTGGCTTACGAACTCACTGTCCAGTTGGTAGCGAAAAACCAATAGACCTTCATTCGTGTCCCAACAGATGGACTGCAAAAAGGAAGGAGGGAGGGGAGAGGGGGAATAAAGTGAATCTGGAAAAAATCCACCGATCTATGCCCTTTCCAGCTCGACCGTGGAAATACAAATGTGGCCTATGAATATTGGTGTTAATCGAAGGTATGATGGTGGGGTTTCGACTACAGCAATCGCAATACTTGTCCCCTGCACGCCTTAGCCTTAAATATCAAGTTAATTAGCAAAAACATTTACTTGTCTTTAGGATCTTTCCAGTTAAGAGAGTATAGCTTCATGTAAACATCTTTCACTCCAAAGATCCGCATGGTGGCGGGAGGACGTTCACCAATTCTCGTTCTAATCCATATCGGCAATCGAAATTTCTGCATTTAAAAATGTTTCGCCCTTTTACGGCTTAAGGATATTCCTAATGCTAGGGTCCCCCGCCCCCCTCCCCCCCCCCCCTTACCTCCCGAGTATACAGATTCTAATTGTAAACAGAAATACCGCGAGACCCCATAACTCAGCATAGTTTATTTGGGCAAATGACTTATTGAAGATGCGATAGATGGAGGTAAATATAATTTTCCTTTCAAGTTCCATTTATCAAGAGCCAACGTCAAGTTAGGAATCGAAATGAAATTCTTCAAAAAGTATATCTAGAAACTACTTGACGTTTAAAGGTTTTTCAAATGAAACGTATCACACTCGTTTTCAGCTGTTATCTTTTCGCACTCCTCACGAAAAAGAAACAGAACACACATGACACCGAAAAAAGAACATATCTCACCTCTTTGGCATCTTGATAACACAACAAATGGTAAGTCTGCAAAGCAACTATAAATACCTCAGTACAAATAGCTAAAATCCCAGAGACCTTCAGCTAAGGACAAGCTTAACAAGTGGTGAGAGAAAAAGCGGGTGAAAAATGAACGCGCAAAGTCTGGTAGGGAGAAGCGCTTTTTTCGCCCAGCATTCGCAGGGCTATATTCTTCACGACGTGTTCATAAGCAAAAGAGGATTATCTCGAAGGCGAAAGTAAACCATTATACAGTAGAAAAACAATATTAAATTTCAACTTGCCTTGCCGTCAATGCGAACAGCAGCCTTGTAATGCCACTCTTCGTTTGTTTCTTCCCAGAATTGTTCCAACTTTTCACAGCAGATGTCACACTCCTAAGAGGAAATTAACAATTATGATTGATTGGATGACAGCCCTGGCTTATGCGCCAGTTTGGAGTTCTAAAACACATGCGCAAAACGGGAGCAGGCATTTTAAAGAACTTAGCCGTGTATTATACATTAGCAATCTTTCGGGTTTTTATTTTAGGGGATGTGTCACGATTTTTAGCCAATTTCAGCGACTAGGAACTGGCGATAAAACTTACCAAGCGAAGGATTAAAACAACTACTCAAAACATAGGACAAAGGTTTATCAAAACAGCAAATACAAAAGAGGACAGGGATGGGCAAAATTGAAGAAGACTAAAATGGATCGCAATTGGGATATTTGAACAAAAAACTTTTCAGCCTAAAATATTTTCAGTTTCTCTCTGCTGTTTGAAACTTGAACCATGTCTTCTCGACAAACATTTCTTTGGTAACGTAGCTTAGATTTACGTTGTTTAAAGGTAATTTCTGGGTTAATGTTAAGTTGCATATCGAGTTGGGGCGAGTAACTGGTAAAGCTACACAAAATGAACTGCACTGCCGTGACACAGCACTATTTAACTAAACGCTTGTTTTTATCATATTTGGCTTACTGCCTCGCAGTGAGAAGCACACAAATGACCTCACCGCTTCAGCTTCGGTATCACTACTGAGAACAGGGCAGCTGCCATCTCCGATGAAAATGTCTTTGGACTCTTTCGACGGATCCGGAGAGTCCACGGCTCCGGTGTTAACATCAAAGAACGAACTTCGAGCTGTGGAAGCCATAAATAAAGTTAGCTACACTGCAATCTCGAGGATGGTTATAAAGACGGATGGAGTTAGAAAACTGAAATGTTGCTACCACCATGCTGTCCTCGTCAAACACATCACCGGTGGCCAGTTGCATCCCAAAAGTTAAGGGGGGCATGTGTGTGTGGGGGGAGGGGGGGCACTTGAAGCCGTTATCAGTCCGACCAAAAAGCAATCTCACCCAGTTTACAAAACCCTTGAATGTGAACATTCATACTCTTTGCGAACAGTGAGTGTGAGTTTTTAACATATCACAAAAACTTGTAACACGCATAAAAACTTTTCGACTCTTTAAGTTTGTTATCACTTACAATACCGAGTCTCTGTGCCTTTCATTTACTCGGCTTTCGACTCTGAGGTTCACATTCCGATCAATGGTGTCATTTTTCACTGCCTTTGCAGATCACCATAGCAAACTGTCATCCACTTGGTCGATTATGTTTTCAACGATCTGCCACCTTTCTTTGAGCCGCAGACTAAAACGCAAAACCACCGGCTGAAGTTTCATTTCTGTATCCCCATAATTGTGAAAGGCACAGTAAATAGAGAAATAAAAGGCACAAACACGACGACAACGCACCTCGTTCGTCCGGATCTGAAATCTCCTCATAACCGAGCCAATCTTTGACCATAAAATACCACTGTCTATGAGCCACTCTTCTGCTATCTTTCTCACGTCTGTTCTTGCGAAAATGCCAGTCCAAGTGTTCACGATAAATCTTAGCAGCTTCACCCGGAAACCGAAGACCACAAGACGAACACTGGGTCCCTACATAAAGACTGCTTATCACGCCATCATGCCGCCTGCAAATTCAAATCAAATATTTAAATTGTGTCGCGTTCCATTGGGAACTAGACTAGAACGACTCTTTTACATTGGTTGAATAGGTCATTTCTGAGCTCATGTCTACCTCCTCTTCAAAGCGAGGCTAAGTGCGAAGTTTTTTTTTACGAAAATGAGTTTTCATTCACATGTTAAGTACAACTTATTACCGTCACAAAAACTTCACACTTAGACTCGCTTTGAAGAGGAGGTAGACATGAACTCGGAAATAACTTACTGGTTTGTTTCTATTGGAGAAAGCCGTTTCATACATTGATTTGGTTGGTCAACTTTTTCTCAACCAGCATCAAACCACAATCTTGGAAAAAAAACTCTTGGGAAACATTCCACGTTAAGCATTAGCTGACATGCACTTACAAACAAAGTCTATCAATGCTCCCCTCTCCCCATACCAATGCTGATAATGTGATGCAAAATACTGTGCAAGCCTGTGGCCGATCTACACGTAAACCAACATTGGATTTGGGGGAGGGGGGAAAGTAGCGAGATTTTAATCTTTTATCACAAAGAAAAATTATAGAATGAGCATTTTGTTGATGTGTCACATTTTTCTCACCGAGTTTTGTCAAAGATTGTAAGTTAAGAGCGACGAAAAAGCATGGATGGTGAGCAATGTCATTTTGGTCCGTTTTCCTTATAATTCTTCATCAACTCACCTTTTTAGCTCATACGGAACAAGTTTTATCTCAGGAATTGGTTTCTTTTCAATCAGTAAATCCTTTTGAGGCAAGACTGCTGCTAGAATGGGAAGAACAGAAGAAACAGGTCGAGTAGGGAGAGGTGGGGGTTGTTGAGCCTCTGCCGGTGGGGGTGCGGGTAAAGGATCATGTCGAGGAGATTCGCTACCAGGTTCCGGAGTCACTTTTATGATTCCAACTTGCATGAGTTTTCGGAACAGATCATCAACAGCTTTCTTCTCCATCATGGTGTTTGGCGTGGGAGGTGCAACTTCTCCACCTGTTAAAATATTTAATGGTAATTACACTTACTTATATCTTTCAGATAGTACGCACGTTATGATTGGTTAATTCAGCAGCAGGCCGTATTTTACAGTGCGGCCTGCTGTACTGCTCGCTGAGTTTAAAATTTTGTTGTTTATGTGGCATAAACTTGTGAAACTGATTGAATCCTGCAAGAAAGTAATCAAAAAGCCAAGGATATTTTTTGTTTTTTTGTTTACGCATGATCGTTATTTGTGGCAGTTGAACGTTCCGTTTGACTTCAACTCGTTTCCTTTTCCGCGCGTCTGATTACCGCAGATATAATGAGTATCTTACTAAGCTTGTTTTCTCGGCCCATATCGTAAATTTCGGGTCCACGTTGCTTTTCCAGTTGATTTATAGCCCACAAATCAACCAAAAAAAAACTCGGGACCTAACTTCCAGTACGGACCTCAAGGTCAGTTAGTGAGGGGTGCAGTATGTAAAAGGTGCCGATGGTTGACCAGGACATGGAAAATAAATAGAGGATATTACAAGTCCACGCGGATATACGAGATTTCTCTTCGAATGTTGAAAAATATTTCACGAGTGAGCGCAGCGAACGAGTGAAATATTTTTCAACACGAGAAGAGAAATTGTGTATCTCCAAGGGGCCATATCATATTCTATTTAATATATAAACACCAATGAAATACTAAATCATTTTCACGAAAGGCATAGAAAGGCGCGATTTTCATATGTAACTATAGCAACAGTTAAATTTTTAATCTATCTGGCTAGGGACCAACGAGGATAACATTGTATCTCCTTTCAAATTTTGCATAATTGGTCGAGACAAAGGAAATTGTTTTAATGTACTTTTCACTCATAGCGTTTTCAGAGCTTAAATTAAAAAAAAATCGTTCTTTACTGTGTCCCTTCTCTGTGATTACATATAACAGTAACTGGATGGCATTTACGACAGTGAATTTTTGGAAACTCGTTGCCGAGCAAAATGACAATCAACTACAGTGACCAGACACGTGATTTCAGCTGAGGGCACAAAACTTTCATACTGCACATCAAATATCATTACAAAACACACCCGCACCAGTACACTCTAACTCAACTGATTAACTCCAAGTTAGGAATGGTGGATCATTAAACAAGAAATGAACAACCACGTAAGGTTCGACGAGCCAATGTTTTTCAAATAAGGTTCTGAATTCTAAACAAAAAAGATGATTTTTTTTTTATCATAGCAGCATCTTAACACTTGAGAAAAAACAAAGAACATGCCTCTTTCTTGTCTTGGAGGTGTCCTGGGAGCAGGAATGTCTTCTACAGGCCTACCAAACATCGGATTCGGCATGTCCTCTCTCCTGGGAGGACCATCAAACCTTACAGGGGGTTCCATAGGGCCCCTAAGTACAATCCGGTCATGTGGGTGTTGATCAAGTTCCCTTGGGTGTCCCCTGAAGTTCTCATTATGTCTCTCCATGCGAGGTTCATTAACATCAAATCTGGGGCCATCAAGTCTCACAGGAGGACCTTGAAGATCCATTGGTGGGGGACCTCTGGGTGGCATGCTGGAATGCTCTTCATACATTGGCGGCATCGGTCTACCTGGACCTGCATCTAACATTGGGTCATCCATGTCTGTAGGAGCTCCTGAAGAGAAAAGATGTGAAGAATAACAAATATTAGGCACAATAAAATGACCAATCTACCGGGAACAACTTCAGCTATGTGTCAGAACAGGTGTTGAACAAGGGATCTCCAGATCTCAAGAAAAGGGCCCTGACCACTCAAGCCATGTTGCCTCAACAGTGAACTGGTAACAAAGTAATCATTACACACATTTCATCAACAGCGCAAAACTAAAGAAGCCTGACATACATGTAGCTTTTGTCAGCATGGATATGTTGTTGCTAAACGCAACATCATGAACGAATATGAACATGAAAGTGAGTTGCAAAGAATAGTAATATAAATTCTTCACCTGGCCTGGGGACTGGTATCATCAGCCTAACATCATGTTCAGGAAGCGGATGCCGCATATCTGGAGGATGCCTCAGCTGCTCAGATTGACGCTGAAGTTCATACAACTGGTGAAGTTTATCCATAAGGTCGTGATGCTGATCTACAGTAAGATCACCGGACTGTAGTCTCCTTTCCGCCTTAAAATCAGATCATCATACAGCATCAAAAAGGGTACAGCCACATTAGTGTTTCAAATTTACATGAACTATGGTAAAAGGATTTGACTGTAGGAAAATAAGAGCTAGCAAGCTTAGAATGCTAAGTGTTATTAGCCAGTAACAAAAATACCAAAATACCAAAATTTTGCATAAGCATCGTTTCCAGTTTCTCTTGGGACCATTGTAATTCCCACGAGAAAATAAAAACAATGCTAATGCAAGATTTTGGAGGGACAAAAAAGTATTATGGTATTTTTGATACTCGCTAATTACATTTTCGGCTTCGGATATTGTGTTTCTAGCTTTCTGATGGGTTCACTCAATCTTGGTTATCAGCTCATATACCATATGACCTAATATGGCAACTGATTGCGTCAAAGGGGCTTGAAATTAACGAAAAAATCCAGTTGCAATTTCCCAAAATCGTCGCGCTCCATTGTGTTGTCAGCGGTGTAGCAACACAAATTATGAGCCCACAATACTTGTGTTGTGTTGAAAAAAACCGCTGAAAATGGAATGGAAGGAAGGGAGTTGTGCACGTAACATCGCAGCGAAATTACGCTACAATTACGCTATCTTCAGATTGAAAAAAAACTCAAGGCGAGAAACAAAATTATTTTTCATTTCTTCACAGTGCTCGAAATTAAACAAAAAAAATTCCAGGTTGTCCCTGTTTCAAAAGCTGGGCAACAAATCCCGTAAATTTGGTTGCCCTGATAAATGCTTGGTTGCCCATTAGGAAACCCCCTTCGATGCACGCCGTGTTGAGCATTGGAGCTTGGTGTCCCATAGTTCTTAGCGTGCCCCTGTGGCTTTTTGGGTGTCACCGCGTTAGAACGGATTAATTAATTGATTACCGGAAACGCAAAAAACTTTGATTGACATTTTGGAAGACTTCATTTAAGTGAAATAGGCTTAAGTTTCAGCTCAGTTAATATCAAGTTTTTTGAAAGGATGTGAGTCGGTCCACCAGCCAGTTTCAGGAGTTTTAAGCACTGATTTGTTCAGTTTCAAGAGTTTGTAGTTTAGGGAAACCCGCCACAAAAACCCAATATAGGACAGTCTGTGTCATCATTGTAAATTAACACTGATCATCCGATACACGGTCTCTTCCGTAAACCCGGCACAGAAATCGAATAGTAAGACAATCTGTGTCATCATTGTAATCCGATACATGGTCTCTTCCGTAAACTTTGGAGTCATTGATACTCCAACTGTCTATTGGGGAATTCTGGATTTAAATTTAGCATTTTCGATCTCCATTGCCTACATCTCTGTGATATCGTCTCTTGCATTTTCCTATCTGGCAATTTTTTTTAAAAGCCACAGATATTCAAAACACAGGAAAACGCTCAGCTACTGCAAAGTAATTATTGCTAACTTCACACTACTATTGGACATTGACAATGGAAAGCTGACAACAAGTGGTTCGGGTACTGCTTATTCATTTTCTATTTTTGGCTGGGTTGTCAATTGTTTTTTCTTCGGGCAACCAGGCTTTTCATTTTACCAAAAACAGATCGTCTGGGATCACCAGACGAGCACTGTCTTTCTTAGACTGTTCACAGTCCCCTATTTTTCCACAAGCTTTCGCCATCTTTGTTTTTAAAAGCGAGCGCGAACTGGGGAGAGCGATATAACTATCGAGTGGCTCGCTTTTAAAAACAAAGATGGCGAAAGTTTGTGCTCGATCCCGACGATCAAACGGAAAAATAGGGGACTGTGAACAGTCTATATGTCTTTCTTTATTTTAGCAAAAGCACTGGCAACATGGCAACTGCTAACCATTTTATTTCGAACGAGCGATGGGGAAAACTGGTGGCAAATTCGCAACTTCTCCAGATATTTTAATTGTGACTGCATTGGTCACAATTTCGAGCCCTGAATTGGAACCACATGTGCAGTTTGTATGGCATTTCAACTCAGACAGTTAGAAATAGGAATTAGGTTTGTATTTTCAAATGAAAAGGTTGCCATATTATGATATGTGATTGCCTTACCCGTCTCATGATTTCATTCTGACGATCCAACATAAGCTCTCGGGGAATTTCAAATCCATGTTCCCACATTCCATGGTGTTCGACTGGCGGTCCAAATTCACCATGCGGTGCTGGGCCCAAGTCAGGGTGAAAAGGACCATCCATGTGAGGGTCAAACACCGGTAGCTCTTCCCCTCTTTCCAAAGGATGGCCAAGGAAGCCTTCTGGTGGCAAATGCGGAGGAGTCATTCTTCCCGCATTTGGAGAAGCTCCTTTCCTGTTTCGTAGTTCATTTATTTCCATATCGGAGAGCAAAGGTCTTGGCTTCTTTGGATGGGGCTCGCCGAAGTGCTGCTCTCTTGGATCACTGTGAAAAGGAGGATGGTTGTTCTCACTTAAATCCAGGTGCTTTTCCTCTCTAATTCTAAACTCAGGATCTTGGAAAATCTCTGGCCCAGCAAAGCGAGGTTCCATACTTGGCTCCATGCTCTCCACTCTATCTCTCTCGTGTACTATATCCATTACTCTCTGTTCAGCAATTCCCGGACTTCTAGATCGCATAATTTCATCATGGTCACGTCCTCTGACATAAACAGTTTGTCCCCTACCTCTTCTCCTCTTGCCGTGACGTAAACGAGGCTCATCACGTGGCCTAAAATTTTCATCTCGGTGTTCTACATCACTGTTCCAATCCCCTCTAAAAGATGACGATGAATCACCAGGTCTATCTACAATGTATCTGGGGTCAACTGGTTCACCTATTCTAGTGAAGCGTTGATCATCTTCATTTTGAAAACCATCATGCACAAGCTCCCTTTTTCTCTCAGGCCCTCTACCTCGCCCACCCCTCCCCCTTTGTCTTTCCAAAGATTTCCGTCTACCCTTTCGCAACTTGCCTCTACCCAAGTGAGACTTTGAAACAACAGGCTCCTCTGGAGCGCTTTCATATTCACCAGAGCGACTTGGCCATTCAGCAGGATTACGCTTTCTGTGGTTATTCTTTGGTTTTGCTTCCCTGTGAAAATCACCGTGCTTTGGGCTTTCTGTGACCAACCTCTCTGCGTGAGGTACAGGTAGAGCTGGCTCTTCTACAATGGCCATGTGTTGAACATTTCTTCTCATTCCTTTCTTCGGATCTACCTTTGAGTCAGTCTTTGAAACAGCAACGTGATCAGGAGGTCTATTCGATACCTTTCCACGTTCACGATTACTGATGGGTATTGGAAATCTATCTCGGTTGTCAATAACTAAAATTTCCTCATTAATTACAGGTTCCCTCGGCAACAGAGTCTGCACTTCCTCTGGTCTTGATTCTCGGACGTGGTCAGGTTCCTGTTCAGTACGTCGAAGACGAGGATCTCGACTACTTAATGTTTTTTTGACACTGTCTGTTGATTCGACTTTGGCTGTGATAGGTGGCTGTTGAGGGACAGTAAAGAAATTCAATAAGTAAAGGTCTTCATCTGTTTTGTTCAAAAGGGTTGTTGGAAATAAGTAACAAATTATTTTTTTTATCATTGTTATCATTAATGCTATCACAATCACCTTGACACTATCATCATTACTACATGTGTTTTGATGTACTGTAGTTTCAAGGGAGGAAGAATCAAGTGAACTTAAGAGGTTGCAATAAGAGCTGGAGCACTTACCATTTGAATGAAATTTTCGGTGAGAATGTTTCGACAAATGGTACTGCACGTTCTGTAGAAAATGGGAATGTGCTGTATCATTTGCCAGAAAAACGGGTTATTCTCCTTGAAAAACAAACGAAACGGTCTATTTTCTCTGGCACTTGTAATTGTGGACAAATGGTAAAGAAATTTCCGGGCATTCCGGTCAAAGCGAACAAAAGGGAATACCTTGAAAGGTAATAGGGAGTTTTAGCAAAGACGACGGGTACGGCTACGGCAATGCCACAAAGCAAGAATATTTTTGGTTGAAAAAGGAAAAATGCTCGTGCTGCACGTGCAACACGAATTTCCGTGCATTTCTTTGTCGTACTCCACAAAACAACAACGTGAAATCACCAAATTTTAGGTTTTGACAACAACGTGAGCATATAACAATGAAAAAGTCATTTTCAGTTTTGACTTTAAAACCGTTCGTACCCACCCATTTACAGGATAGTTCACCTGTATTGTACAATGTGAACAAGACGTATTAGTCGCGAAATACTTGCGATAGCGCTTACACCGTAGTTATATTTTGGACCAACGTTTTCGTTGCTGTAGCCGTCGTCTTTGCTAAAACTCCCTATTACCTTTTTTCCGAAAGCATTCCAGCGGGATGAACCGTTCCATTTGAATTTTCCCCGGAATGACCGAAAATTCCATTCAAATGGTAAGCTCTCCTGGGTACATGTACCAGCAGGTGGAACTACCCTGTAATATTAAGCTTACCGTGTACACTTACTCTGTATAACATGCTCGGGGTTTGAAGGGGAGGGCTACCGTTTTATTTCATCACCTGACCAAAATCATTAAGAGCGCGTTCGATTGACCATATTCCGGAATAAGAATACATGGAATAGAAGTAAGAAATCCTTCGTTTTTGCGGAGATTCATATAAACATTGTCAAACATCTGCTAAAATGCTATTTTAAACATAGCTTTATTATCCTTGTTGCTGCAAAACGTAGTGTTTTAAAGCATCACTCCGCGTATTCTTATTACGGAATAGCGTCAATCGAACGCGCCCTAAATTTGTCTTAAGGCACCTGTCTAGGCAAATTTTCATGTTTTCTACCCTCAAAGTACTCTTAACATTAGTCTCAAAGTGCTCCAGATACTGTGCACAATGTAACACAAGTTACACTGTACCTGTTTTTGCGCATCTGGTTTCCTAGGGGATTTTCTGGGTCAAATGTCATTACCGTAATTATTTCTCTCAATAAAAAACAATGATATTTTCGCACTTTACTCTCATATCAAAGTGAGAATGGTTAAAGATAATTATGTAAAACACATTTTTCTGTGGTACATGTAGGATTTCAAAGAATCATTGAACAATGATGTTTCAAATGAACGACTTTGCAAACTTAAAGAACAGCTATCTTTCTTCTCCCCTGGATACACAACCATTTAACAAACTCTCTGACAGGGTGCAATAAAAGAACAGAAATCGTGCAGCATTTTTCAGGGCAGATTATCCAACAAGGAAGAACTATTATGTGAAAAACATGGGCTATTTTTTTCTGAGCTATTTTAAGCCTGTTTTAGTAGGTTTTAGAGGTTAAGAACACCACTTCTGTGTTCCACTAAAGATAATTTGATTAAGTACTTTCTTGGTCTATCATTTTGCAATAAGATTTCACAGAAGATGCAATCTTGTCTTTTCAGTCGAAGAAAAAGCGGTCGTTTTTACTTCTCCATGATGATGTTTCTTTCGTATTCAAAGTGAGCGAATGTAACGTTTGGCCGATCTTCCATTACTTAAAATGATAGAAGGATTACATGTAATCTGTGTTGATATAGACCTATATATTCCCAATTCTGATTCACAGGATCCAAGGTGAAAATGAGGAACTTCAATTATTTACGAAAGTAAAAATTCTGGGGTCTGCAGAATGCAAAAACTTTCAAAGGTAAATTATCTTGAACTGACATGCAGATGCAGGTTTCTCAAAATAAAGTGTTAATGGGTAAGATTCCTCATGAATTGCGTGATTTCTGATGAATAATTAAGCAATCAGATGCGATCAGATGTGGATTGTGCAAAATTGCGCCATTGTAAAATATGGTTCAGTTTGTCCAAAGAATAATTTAGTAATGTCCTTCCAAAATATTCGGCCAAGTTTCAGGGGAAAGGAGCCCTCGCCATTTTGTTGCAGTTTACACTATTTTAAAAAATTTTCTTTTGATTCGAGTTGCAATACCACAGTAGACTGAAGGACAAAACAGGATATACAGTACCCCATTACTAGTTACAGAATCCGAATCTGAATCATCATTCGTCAGTCGTAGACGAAGGATGTCCTGTTGTTGTTGCTGAAGCAGCAGCTTTCGTTCTTGTTGCTGTTTCTTGAGGAGTAAATCCCTCTTCATCTGGTGCTCCTGAATCTCCAGTTCAGTTAATTTCAGCTGTTCCTGTTGAAGTCTCTCGAGTTCAACAAGACGTTGTTGATGACCCTCAACAACTTGGTGTTCCTGTGGTGTTGATATCTCACTGGTCAATGAGGCAACCCCAGTGTTGTCTGCCTATGTAAATAACAATAACCCCAGCATTGCACACTTTCTCTGAGTTGTATAGTTACATGTACAGTACTTTAAATGCACTTTACAAACTTTATTGCCATTTGAAAACTGAATGCCTGAGTAGCATATAACTTAATCACTGCAAACAGCTTTGGGGCTATATCATGGAGTTGAACAAGGGTACCAAAATTAAAAGGTAGGTTAGTTCATTTCAAGCCACCCCTGAACTGAAGAGTTTCAGAAAATTGTACGTGCACTACATGTGCAACAATGAAGATGTAACAGTACAGCCATGATTGTAAATCCCTAAATCAAAATTATTGGAAATCACTCAAGTTATTGCTAGGTGATGGAGCATAGGAGAGTAAGTTCAATGTTTTTTTCATACATGGGTGTACTCCTGTAATGAAACTAAAATACTAGAAAATCCACAAGTCAATGCCAGGAAAGAATGCAGGTAAAACACTTCAAAAATCATTTCACAAGTTTGTCATGGATGTTGCATAATTATGCCTGTGATATGCCAGTTGCTTTCTTTCTTCTCGAGATCACCTACCAATGGATCCTTCACTTGCATGTGCATGTACTGTCTATGGCTATTGCAGGGGTTTTATAAGAAGCCAGGAGCCAGGTACTACTGTAGCACCCGTCTACACTGAGTGCAGTACCCGCCTTGTTCAAAGGAGGTCTCAAGATCAAAAGCCGAACTACAGTACCGCTCAAAGATAAGCGAACCACCAATACAGGGGTGCAAGCTTACTCTATTACAAGGTCCCTGCCACTTTAAAACTTAATGAGACCCCTGGTAATCCTTCGTGGATTTGTATTAATATTTTAAGAAAATTAAACTCCTCAGATCTAAAATGAAGAGACTGATTTTAAACCATTGCCTCTTACCTTCTTTAAAAACTTGGGATTAATGTGAATTGATGGGCTTGGCGGAGGCACAGATGGAATTGGCCAATTTGAGTCGTACTTATTAACAGCAACATCTAAATCGTATAGTAGTTTGGCTGGAAAGTATGGTGACCAAGTGGTCCGCAACTTGTAAAGATCACGACGAGTCTTGTCATCTGCCTAAATACCAAATAGGACAAGAATTAATTTTCAAGTAGTACATGGCGCTTCTTGAACACTGCACACTTGTACTTGTTGATTTGCAGGCAATTTACTTCTCTTATAAACAACTCAGTGTTTGTCCCTTCATGGCCTTTAAAATGGTGTTTTCTCTGACTTTTTTCACAAGGCAGTGCAGCCCAGTGGTAAGGCGCTTGTCTTGAGATCCGGGGATCTCGGGTTCAAGAGCATGTTCTGACCACTTGTTGAGTAGTCCCTGGTTCAACTTCTCAGCTGCACTTGTAAATACACGTAGCCAACTGGTTTGCCTCCAGCCAGTTGGGATTCTTAACAGTTGTTATTGTTACATTCTGTCATTCTCTAGATTGTTAACTGTGTTTCATAGGCCCTGAAG
Organism: Montipora capricornis; assembly: GCF_036669925.1. Classification (NCBI taxonomy): domain Eukaryota; kingdom Metazoa; phylum Cnidaria; class Anthozoa; order Scleractinia; family Acroporidae; genus Montipora; species Montipora capricornis. The sequence goes on along the minus strand of NC_090891.1, from coordinate 27,074,359 downwards.
AGCCCCTACAGGGAGTGGTCAATTAAAGAACATGTATGTACATATATCAAAGTCCACTCATTGTACAGTATACCCCACCGGAATTCAGGGTTGTGCTTTAGCAATACCCTGTGGCCCCTGGTGACTACCTTTTGCCTTTGGGCGACAAGGAAAGCTTACATTGTTTTGTACAAAAATTAGCTGTCAGACACCCTAGATTTCAACAGTTCAGAGCTTTGGGCTCCCTAAAAAAAATTCTAAAAGCACAGCCTTGGAATAGCCAGTCACAATTTGCCAGTGAAAGCAGAAAACATAGTAGCCCAAGATCACCTACTTAATTACAGTCATTTTTCCACTCACATGTAACATTTTATCTACCCTTTATGGAAGAAAGAGGAGACAAAGGAGTAAAATGTGCACTGTTTGTTCATAGTCTCATTTCTTCATTAATGCACCTTTCATAAACTTGAGGACTCTGAAATTCAAATTCCAGTTAAGAGTGTTGTGTTCCACAGTAGTCAACCACAGTAGCAGATTGGGTTGAAGGGTCGTGTTAAGGACGTTCGCGCCAATTGTTTCTGCGCATCCTTACTGCGCACGCAAATGCACTCGCCACGTCATACACGAGCGTGCACGCTAAGTAATAAAATGAGAAATGATAGGGCAAAAGGCCATTGCTATAGCTTTGCCTGGATTTAACGGTCTTGGACGTTCGGTGACCCCTATTTTTCTTTCCAGAAACGGATTTTGTTTACAATTATCTCCACTTTGTCCAAAAATGAACAAAAAATCAATGTGGGAAGTTAAAAAAATTTCAAGATTTCTGCTCACGGGACATCAAATCTTGCCATCTTGCGGCTGCAAGGCGAGTGAAACTGTGGTCGCTAAATGCGAACGTGATCTTTCAGGAACCTCACCAGTTGACTAAATTCACTTAATAAGTCCATTTAAACAATATTTGGCAGAGAAGATTTCACTTCAAAGATTTAATTGCAATATATTTGGGTTTACTGACACTGGCCTTATTCGCTAACGAAGCCCGATTTTGTCACATTTTGGGTGTTTTTCCGGGAATGTTCTCTCCAAAACGAAGTCGGTGACCCCCCATTTTTTTTACATTTCTGACATAACAAACTCATCATCTTACAGTGGTAAAAGTTTCAGAAAAAAATCAATGTTGAAAATTTTTCGCGCAAACGTCCTTAAGTATCATGATTGGTTGATTTTCATCCACTTAATGATTTTTTATTTTATTTTATTTGAAACAATCCTATACTTCTTGTGACAAATGTGATTGATGGCAGTGAAAAACAAAACTTGTCCATGGAATTTGCACTTCAGTCAATGTGTTTATGAACGATACAAGAATAAGTCTTCAAAAACATGATCATCATTATTTCCAGGTACCTTCCTCAAATTAATGAAGGGGACAGGATGCCCCAAGTGGGTGAATAAAATCGACCAGAGTTAGACAGAGTAAAATCTCACTCCCAGGCGTCAATCGGTTTACAACGCAAGAAAAAAAAAACAAGCAGCAGATGCAGCAGCAAGGAAAATCAAAACTGTAAGAGAAATGAAGATACCTTTTCAAAGACACAGGTGAACGTTCCCTCCAAGATTTGAGCAACCAGGTGAAGGTAGTCCCCACCAACATTCTTGACAATTGAGTCCAGCAGATAGAGAGATGGCAACTTTAGCTGTTGCTGAACCTGTGGAGAAAAGCATTTTTAAAGCATACCATTTTTTTCGATACATGTAAAATGAAGAACTTGACAGGATAAATGAGAATTGTTATTGCTCACCCCTAAACTACAGAGTTGAAAACAAAATACAAGCCCAATTGTTTGAGACAAGTAAAATTTGCCCCAGTAGTTCTGTTAAATTGTAAAGTGTGACAGAATGTGGTCATAAATCCTTTTGGTAGTCCTTCTTTAACCTTGACTGGACAATGGCACAGACTAACTAACCACAAAATATTAGTAAAATACACTGTCTCTGACACAACATTACTTTCGCTTCACTGACCAGTAACTTCAGCCGTCAAGTATCGGTAAGCTGGACCAAGTTCTTGCTGAAAGTCTTTCAAGAATACTTACATGTACTGTACATGTACTAATAATTATAATAATAACATTATTACAGTAGTAGTACCCAGAAAATCAGAGCATAATATTTATTGCATCATGTGGGTCAACTTTATGGTTTTCTACTGTGCTTTGAGAGGTTTTTCCTCCGAGTTCCCTGGTATTCCCTTTTCATCCAAAAACAAGTTTCATTTGGTTTGTTCTGGTTCAAATTAATTATCAGTCTCCTCAATTAGCAGAGCATTCACCATATGTTGCTTAGGCTAGTTAAGGCATGGTTGAGCTTCTACTGTACAAGTGCATACAGGACCCCCGTAGATAATTTAGAAACACCTATTCTTAATGAGTTAAACAAATTTTATTCTTCAATAGATTGATGTTTTTTTTTTCCATATGACTGTTTGTTAAACGACACTCACTTGCCAGTACCAAGTGATATCACTTGCCATGTGACGTCACAAAATGAGTTTTCTAAAATGGGGGACGTTCTGCCTCATACTTTTGAAAACCTTTGGCAACAAATTGATAAGCGGAACTACATGAATCATGTTCTCCTTTGTATGGTTACATTTGTAGTTTAAATAAGGAAAAATACAGCTTTTTCTGAAGTCAGGTGACCCATTTTCCTTAATTACAGCTGTAAGATGAGTAATTTTGAGGGACCTGCTCACAAGGCTTATTCATAAATAGTACCCAAATATCAAGAGATTGGTACCAAAACAAAGGAGCCAAAATTTCATTTAGTACTCCCCATTTTGAAGGGATATTTTTATTCCTTGGTATCCAATTATAGGTCACATGACATGAATTTCAATGTTGTGCACATTCTACGCAATTGAGGATGCTTAACATAAGATATATACCAAGTTTCAGTAACAATGAACAACAGCTTCCTTTCTAACTTTTACTTTGGAATATAGCCAAGCAAACCATGCCTTAAAGTGCCTGAGTGGATAACCTTAAATAACCCTTCCCCTCAAACATGCGAGAGTGACTCTTAAAAAGATGTTACTCTGTCTATCATGAGGTGATTTTACCCACCAAAGGGGGCCAATTCAGAGGATGAAAGAGTACATACAGAATAGTATTCCCACATGGCAAGTACATGTAACATTTAAGCAACAGTATGTTAACAGGACTGTCAATAATTTTGAAATTAGAAGGCTTATAATTAAAAAGTAGGCAGCCATGAAAGTGAGCTTGGCACGTATGCACACTTGACTAAGGACAGAAAAACGTTCTTTCTTTGGTGCGGATCCCATGTTGTTTCATCAGATTAAGCGCAATCTGGGAACTATCCACGGTAAATGTCCACACCACTCACATGAACGATCGAGCACAAGCTATTTTGTCATGCTTTCTCCTGTTTAATGTTCGCAAAATATGCCATGAGCAAATGGATTTCCTTTTTTTTTCCTGTCCTGATTGCCCTTTATTTGCCCACTCTTTAAACAGTGTTTTTAATCACGACTTCACAGAAAAGTACTAAGAGTGTCAACCATTTACAACTCAACCCCTTAACTGTCATTAAAACCCATATTTAAATGAAAATTGGTGCATAAGCCCTATCCAAATCGTCCAAATACCCAACAAAGCACAATTACGCAACATAATTTTCTGGCAATAAATGAATTGTGGTCAATCTGCCTCACAGTATTCTGACGACCCTCATATGATAGCTAACCAACCACTAACCCTAATTTTTCATTACTAAAATCAGTGCTTTGACCTACAGTGTAATCATTGAAATGAGTGCTTAGACTTAGCCATTAAAATGAGTGCTTAGACACAATATACATGGGGACGGATCGAGTCTGGGGCGGAACGACCGGTTAACAATAAAATAATTTCCATTTTAAATATCTATTTTTTAATGACTAAAATGGGAGTTTCTCAAAGTTAGTGTTCACAGCATTCCTGCATTGATATCCCCGTCCACATACTTCAAATTACACATTACAGCAACACACTAACCTGGTTAATGCGCTTTTCGATCAGCTTTGTTATACTAGATGCAAACTGGCTGTTTTCTTCCGCCAACATTGTGAGCACATTGATGAGCGGTTTTGAATTAAATGTCAAGTCTTCCAGAGATGATTCATATTCTTCGCAAATAGCCCCTTCTCCAGAATCCATTTTAGTGACAAATAAACATAAAAGCAAAGGAGAAAATAGAAAAAATTACTAACACATTGAGAAAAAAGAAATTCAGTATGGCGGATGAACGATTAGCCTCGTTTTGAAAACAGTACGCCAAGTGCATTGTGGGTAAGGAAGTGTGCAATTGAGGATCTGGAGCCAAAACAACGAAAAATCCCCATGGATACAAGGAGCTACCGTGTGAAGCCTGGAGTCCTTGGGCGCGTTCCATTCGACCAAAATTTGCGGTTTGAAATTACCGAAATGTCCATATGTCGAATGGAACGGTATTTTCCACCTGTCTGGAACGTTCAAGAAATGTGTGCATGAAAAGAGCGAAGTCATTAAGCTCTGTCTTCGACTTACCCATGGGAGGAGCTGCATTTCCAGAATTGTCGACGCAGTCATGTCGAAAAAACAATTCCACATCGTCTGACGTGCAGAAACACGCGGAACATTGAAGGTTTGTTAACGCCGCCATCTTTACCTCAAGTTGGTCGAGGCAACAGTCACGGCTAGAGGAACTAGGGACGAGTCATGCCGAGAAGAAG
>NC_090891.1:27059606-27064606 GCF_036669925.1 Montipora capricornis | reverse complement strand
CTGTCAAGATACTTGCGGATTTAGAGCATAAAACGCAGATTTACAGACATCGTATATTTGGGACCTGAAGGACAGATCAGTCAATTATGACGCCCAGATCACGAACCTCAGTCTTGGGGGTGATAGTAACATTCCCAACATCGATATCAGGGCAAGTAGGACAATTTTTAGTGAAGTTCGAGTAGATATGTATGATCTCATGGCAAAATGAATGGGGAAGTCTTTTTCTGGGAAAAACTCAGCTTAGGTCTACATGTATTTGAAGTAAGTTTTGAGATTAACACAGAAACCACTCTATTTCCAGAATATATATTCTTTTGAAAACCTTTTTCTGGTTTCTCTGCATACTTCAGTTCATTATTTGAATAGCATTTACGTGTAACACAGACGTTCCAAGAGAAAAAACAAAATAATAATTATTCATTGACTCAAATTCCTTTATTTTTCTAAAATGCATCCATGACTACACCGTATACCTACAAGTCAATAGCACTTTCTAGAAATCTTCCAAATAACCAATCTTATTATTACACGACTTTCAATGGTTTTGCGTTTACAAGCTGAGGTGAGTATTTTACTTATTTAACTTCTTCTTGTAAAATCACTGCATTTTTGCAGGTCATAGGGAGAGGAAATTATCACTAATATTGCATGGGTTGTCTAAACGACTTTCTAAAATAACAATAATAATTATTAATTATCATGTTCGTTGCTACAACCACAGAAATGATTAGAACAGACGCATACATAATGATATTAATTAAAAGCTCTAAGGTTTGAAGTTAACAATATTTTTCAAAAGGATTAAATCAACTGCTTCCTGGAAGTCCCCAATAGCGCGGGAAGGCACGACAGCCCTTCCTCACCCACCACTTGATGTGCAGATAAACCAAAATGCCTCGGACAAAAATCAGCCAGCCTGTAAAACAAAGAAAATTCATATTAGCAAACAGCTTTTAGCTCAACTGAAGCCCTGACCCAGTAACATAATGCTTAGCCGCATTTGTTCAAGTAACTCTAACCTTAAATTAAGTTCCTTGATGGTATACAAGTAAGTGTAATATTTTCTGCACCATGAAACTTAGAATTTTTATACTTCTAATAAGCTGCACAAATTGTGTTGATAACTTTGAGAAAACTATAACAGACAATAACTGTCCCACGGCCACAGCTACGCTTGTGAGGGGCCTCCCTCTTTCCCTGAGGTGATGTGACACACTGCTTGCAATAAGAATCTTTGCATAGTTGAACAGTTTGTGATATCATTGTGCCTCTTCCTACACTGAAACCGAGTCACAAGGCACATGACTGCTGTTTTAGTTTTAAGCCACAGCTAAAATTAAACTGAATTATGCATTTCTTATAGGTGAAGCCATGGTGGCAAGAATACACGAACAATGCTTTTCATTCCATTCAATTATTTCTGTATTCATGTCATGTCCTACTGCTGTACACAGGGCTCGTACACTTTTTCAGACCAAAAATTCAAGGACTTTTCAAGGGCCAAATTTTGAAATTTCAAGGACCTCTTTTTTATTTGCGTCGAAGAATTTACCCATGGAAATAGTCTGACAGTACAATTATTGCTCATTTTCCATAACGTACGTGCGTGAAAAGAATGCAAAAGCACTGGTAACCATTCTCGACCCCACAGCTCGTTGCCTTTGTATCACATGTATGACTTGAGAGGCTGATTGTTTTCACTAAGCTTTCAAAAATTAAAAGTGCGTGTCAGAAAAAAATCAAGAGCTTTCAACGACCGGAATGAAGAGCACAGATTTTCATGGACTTTCAAGGCCTAGAAAATGTACTCTCAAAGTTCAAGGGTTTTCAAGGGTTTTCACGATGCGTACGAACCCTGTGTACATGAACAACTAACAACCCATAATTCCTGAATTTGCACTAACAAAGGGACAACACTAGAAATGCCATAGAAATCTTTCATCCAGTGGTTAATTGACTTTTATCAACTCATCTGATAAATGTACATGGTCATGCACGCAACACTGAAAATATTAACAGTAACATAACTTAGTAAGATTACCCAGAGCAAGGAAGAGCCACCAAATCCAAGACTGGACAACAAGCATTTCATCAGAGGCTGTATTCTAACCAATGATAAAAAAATAATAAATTAAATGGCATGACCTGCAGATACTATGTAATAATAATAATGATGATGATGATGATGATGATGATAATAATATTCTTTATAAATAGCATTATTTCTCTTAAGAAACCCACAGTGCTTTACAATCACGATAATGCATGAAATTTTCATTATTTTTATTTTTATTCATTTGAGCAGGTTGAAGTTTTGGCAACTGTTCAGTTGATGTGGACCTGCTATACCCACCCACCCATATACTCACAGAGAAAAGTCATAACACTGGGAACTGATAAAAAAAAAAACTAAAATGCTTCTTAAAAAGAACATTTAAAAAGGAATGTTTTGATCTGTTTCTTAAAAGTGCTTAAAGATTCAATTTCTCTAATATTTTTAGGACGGCTGTTCCATAACGTGGGACCATTCACAGAAAAAGTTCTTCTTCAATGTCTTTTGGTTATAACGCCGGAAAACAAGAAGTCTTTTGGAGGAAGAGTGTAAATACCTGGTCGGTTCATATTTTGTGATCATGTCAGATATATAGAGTGGCGCAATACGTGGTACTGCATCCCTTAAAAACTAGTACTAGGGTCTTACAGTAAATGAAATTCTGACAGCAACAGGCAACCAAAGTATCAGAGTAATATGTTCAGTCTTCTGAGTGAATGACTGTCACTGTAAACGGGCAGCAGATTTCTGTACATATTGAAGTTTTTGAACAAGGTTTTGAGGCAGACCAGATAGTAGCGAATTACAATAATCAAGTCTAGAAGTCACAAACGCATGTATAATTATTTCAAAGTGTCAGTTGATAAGATAGAAATCTCCTAATTTTGTACCTACATGTTGAAGTTCATAAAAGGCACTCTTGCAAACAGAGTTAACATGTTTCTTCATCAGTTGTGTCTTGTCAAACCAGACTCCAATGTGGTGGTTCATAAACACGTTTTTTGACCAATTCACTCCCAGAAGTGAGACTTGATAGCTTTTACTTTGTCTCATGCCAGACGATTTAAATCATCAATGAGGGGGGGGGTGAAGATTGGTTCACATGTCAATGGGTTCAAGTAGAAATACAGTGTGCATTGTAGATTAGTTTGTGGGGCTCAAAACCTTACATGCCACCGTTTTTCCTTGCTCTGACAAAAGTTGCCTTTCTGTCTGCTAGCAGAGGCTTTAGACTCAACTGAGGCACTTATATCATGTAAAGGACTTGACTTCAATCAGTTTCAGCCTGGTGTTCCTACATGTAGTGTAGAAAACAAACTAAGCCCGCCTACAGTTTTTTGTAGTTAACTCCTTGACGCCTGAACCGGCCAGACATGAATTTAACTCTGTCTAACGCCAGATGATTTTACTCGTCAATGGGGAAGCCCCAGGAGTCAATGGGTTAATGGAATTTTACAAGTGAAATACTGAGTGTTTAAGCCATTGACTCCTTGGAGTGAGACTTTACACTCTCTAATGACAGACGATTAGGGGCGTCCAAGGGCATTTGAGGTGTCAGTGGGTTAATAATAATAATATTAATCTGTCAGTGAGTTGATAATTATTATTGTAAACCTTAAAGGTTCCTGTAGTCTTAGTATGATAATGTTAGGGTAAAATAATAAATAAACCAAGGATCACATAAAATAATATTTACCTTTAGGATGAGAACCCATTTCACCACAGACAGTCCAAACCCTGATATAGCACCATATCGACCAGCTACAGTCTTAGTCATGCAGTATGCAGCAAAGAAGCCCAGCCAGTTAAACACAAAAGCCACTGGACAAGAAACAAAAATGATTATCACTTTCATTAGTACATACATAACACAAGCCCTTACAGTCAAGCTATGTCAAGCGTGACCAGTTGTTTTGAAATTTGAACAGCTTATTCTAATCTGCATGCCAGTTTTGAACCTGGCTTTCAAGATTCTGAATTCCTATGAACTTTTGTTTTATGAAATAAAAGGTTTTCGAAAAGTGAAAACTATTTCAAGCGTTAAATGAATTATTTTTCAGTTATTGTGCATTTTTCATAGCAACTTTCAAAAAATCTTCAAGATTCCATTTAAAAATGCAAAAGCTCCAAAGAGAAATTCAAATTGTTCACTTCAGTCTAGTGGATAATGGTCAGGCATGAAAGAGCTTGACCATAACTTTCAAAATAATGTCTCATCAATTTTTCCTTGCTCTTCTCCCCAACATTACTATAATAAGTATAGAAAATAAGGGTATAAATTTAATTATTTCAAAGTGTCCCCCATAGACTTTGCTCCTCAAATAAAAGTGCTCGAAAGCAAAAAATTCAGGTTGTCCCTACATTTCAAAAGCCAGGCAACCAAAGTTGAATTTGGTTACCCTAATAAATGCTTGGTTGCCTATAAAGAAACCCCCTAAGATTAAATGCATGCTTTGCTGAGATATCAATGCAACCCAAGGTGATCGAACTTGAATGTCCCATAGTTTTATTTAAGATTTGGTATTTTTCAAAATGGCACCTTTGATCTCAATCACCTGCATGTCATATTGTCTTTTGCATTTTCCTATCTGACAATGTTTGTAAAAGCTACATTATTATATTCAAAACATAGGAAAACACTCAGCTGCAACAAATAGAATTACCATCACAAATTATTATTATCATTATTATTAATTTTTTTTTCACAAATTATTAGACATTGGTAACAGAAAACCGACCAGTTGGGTGCTGTTTATGATTAATTCATCTTTGTCTGGGTTGTCGGTTGTTTTTTCCCCTCATGCAATCAGGCTTTTTATTTTACCAAAAAAACTATGGTCACTCATTTAACTTTCTGGTCATCTCAGACAACTGAACAGCCACCAATTCACGCAATGTAGTAAAGGTGGGCTAAAAGTGACATTTACGCGAACACCGAATGTTT
>NC_090891.1:27037106-27049606 GCF_036669925.1 Montipora capricornis | reverse complement strand
GTATTTCCGGTGGTCATTTCTCTCCCGAAAATATGTCAGTGTTTGCATGCTATAACTAATACCACCACTGACAATAACTTTCATCTGACATATTGGCTGAACCTCAAATTAAGCATAATCCTCAGTGGTACCACTCAATCTTCTGAACCTCACTTTTCACAACATTCTGGTCATGCAGAATGTATCATCATCACCACTCAAGAGAATTAACATCACATTCACAGCAAACAGCAAGTGCAGAATTGAAATTTGCACTTTGCAAAAACCAAAGAATTTTATTATTTTTATTTTTCTACCTGTTATATACAGATATTGTGCAGATTTTTCATGCTTTCTTGACAAGCACCTGCCTGCTGATTCCCGTTCACTGTATCCCATAAACACAATGCTAAAGATTCTCTCTATTACGATTGAACTTGTATGCAGTTGAAAATGGTTTCCCTCAAGAGGGGGAATAGGGTATGCCCATGGGGTTTGACAGAAAAATGATTAATCCCCTGCGTTAGGAATTCAACACCTCTGTGTACTGCTGCCACTGGGTTGGGAAGATTTCTGGATTGGGTTGATGGGGACAGTAGAAGTACCATACACAGTGTACATTGTGTAAACCCTGACATCCACTGAGCCTCATATTTTGGCACGTTTTTACGGCTGTTAGCTGAGAAAGTGTCAGCAATGAGTAATTACTTCATTATTTTTAGTTCAAAAAATGTTCTTCGTTGCGCTATTTCATTCAATTGCCAATGTACAATGGTGCATGGATTTTCCACCTGCTGGTGTCTTAAATTAAAGTTATTTGGGACGTATACAAAACATGGACCCCAGGTCCATGGACCACCTCTGTGGAACACCGCTTATTTCAATTCAGTTGTAAATTCAATAGGTTTTACAAGCAGAAAAATCTCCAGGAGAAAGGGAGAAGTGATCCTCTCACTTATCTGGAAAATTTAAGCAGGAGTCCATGACTAGGACGCTCTAACCAACTGAGCTATGAAGCCACTGACGTTGGGAGCTGGTCATTTGTGGGTTCAATGTTCCCGTGAGGAATGAATCAACGATGAAATGATATATGAAATGGGATCACACATGTATATGAACTGCGGATATGAAATCAAGTGAAGCCATGATCCTCACAGTTATGAACGCAATTTTTGCAATTGAGTAAAGAAGCCTGAAAAATTTAGGACAGGGTTTGAACCCGTGACCTCGCGATACCCATGCGACGCTCTAATCAACTGAGCTGACCTTGAACCCACAAAAGACCAACGTCAGTGGCTTCATAGCTTAGTTGGTTAGAGCGTCGCACTGGTATCGCGCGGCCACGGGTTCAAATCTCAGGCTTCTTTACGTAATTGCAAAAATTGCGTTCATAAATGCGAGGATCATAGCTTCACTTGATTTCATATCCGCAGTTCATATATGATCCATTTCACATATCATTTCATCGTTAAACTAGACAAAATAATGAAATTGTATTCACAACACTGAAGGGCAAAATATTCTTTTAAAACATTGAGAAGAAAAGTGAATTAACTATCACTCTTGTTTTTAAAATGAGAATACATCGATCGACAGCGCAGCGACAGCCAGGTTGCTCGAAGCCCGGTTAGCGCTAACCTTTGGTTAAGAGGTATCAAAACCAATAGGTTTACACAGCATTTAACGCTGGTTAGCGCTAACCATGCTTCGAGCAACCCGGGCCTCAAGTGACAACAAGATAATTTAATTTAAAGCGTGCAGGTTTGTCCAGGAAAGAGCAACTGAACAACGACAAGACACAACACAACCAACATACTGGTTCATATCGCTGATTTGATGACATCGAAGTCTTCTTATAGGGGTCTCACGGCTTCCCCAGTAGATTACACTCCTTTAGAACACCTATGTTTCTCGATAAGAACAGGCACAACTGCAGCTTCGTAAAATGGCGAACCCAAACATTGAATGTACGAGAAGACTCGTTTTGAGGAAGTATGTGACGTCATAATAACCTCAATCTTTACCCAGTGCTTTCCCGAGATTTTGCGGAAGGTTGGGGGATTAGAAGGATGCATTTGCGATGTACTTTTTCGTCATTCATTTTTTATTACAACGTTGCTATAGATAGATGTTAACTGCACATTTTGTTTTGTAATGAGGGCTAGGTGGAATGGGCTACCCGTTCAAGTTATGCGTACCTCCCCTTTGATGTTTCCCCTTCTTTCCCTTTTTTTTTTCGAGGAAGGGGGTGGGGGAATGTGTCGGCATTTTGATCTTCCTTATCCTAAGGGGGTAAACTCCCAGAGACACCCTCAATAGGGGGGTACGTATGGAGTGGCCCAGTTCTGTTGTGAACTGCAGATACCTCACAAGCGCCCATTTAATACTCTAAAATTGAGTTTGGTAAAACTAGTATCTCCATTTGAATTGTTTATTGCGGTGAGACGACTGTATTTTCAGGAAGTAAAGTTTTGACTCCTGGGAACGGTCTTGCATGTGAAGGGAGCGAAGTCTTGCAAAGTCATCTACAACAGAGATGACTTACCGGTATATTGATGGTTCCTTGAAGATACTTTGAGAAATTTTGGAGTTTTCCTAATGGAAGCACTGAACCTTCTGGCCCCAGTAGTTCAAACGATTGATAGTGCTATCCGCCGGATAAATCACTATCCACTGGATATTAGTCATTATAGTGAAACCAATTGCGCTATCCACCTTTTGAGCAACTGGGACCTGATAATTACCAGTTTGGATCCTCCACCTGTGAGCTACAGAACACTCATGGGAGCAAGGCCATTCAACCAGTTACAGGTGAAAAACATTGTGATGCATTCTCGAAAAGACATTAAGCTTTTGCCCGAGAAATCCATGGAGTTGTCAGAGAAGTTTTTTCCCTGTCTATAGCGATAAACAATTCTAATCACTAATCAGGCATCCCACACGGACGAAAGTCATGTCTATTCCGAGGGCAGGGGCTAGGGGGTGAGGGGTAATTAGGTCTGGGTTAGGGTTATTTATCCACCCCTCCCTTTTAACTCATAGGATGGTTAAAAGATTCTACTCTGACTAGCACCAGATGATTTCATTTGTCAATGGGAACCCTTCTGGGGCAAAAGGGTGAGAGGGGATCACGAAATGTTAACACTGATAATTGAACGAGGAGATTTATTTATGGTCGTGTCATCATATTATTACAGTTGGTAGATAAAGATCTTTATCACAAAAATTTCACAGTGCAATGCTGATGTTCATTTTATTTTTCAAGTTTAGCAAAGACAGTGTAAGGGTGGACAAGGAAATGACAATAATATTATTATTATTGTCTGTGCTAATCCTACTTTCAGCTTGGTCATGACCAATGTTCTGTAACTTCATTTCCAATGAATGAAGTGCTTTGGTCTAACTGGTAAGGTGCCAAGAGAACACTTGCAAGAAACAGTGCATGTTTTTTGTGGAAATGCAATAACCTCTTTCTTGGTTTCATGTGGTTAATTTTGGATTCAAATATATTAAGCTTATTAAGTTTCTTGCATTCTTCCTGTGCCTAAGAGTGCTGTTGTTATTTTCCTTTCTTGAAAGATTACGAAGGTCCAGTCCACAGTGAAACCCATCCGGGATCATGATTCTCTTTCTTGTCATTGGCACTGATCTTCTGAAGTTTTCTCAGTAGACTTGCCCTTTCTGGAACGAAACGTTACAGATTTAGTGTAGTTATGCAATTAAACTTATAGGCATCAAAGTCTTCAGCTCTACAGCTACACTGTAATACTACTGAAACTGTAATGTTGGTAACCAGTACTTCAGGTAAAGAGGCTTGGTTTCCTTTTGCTGAAGAAACTCAAGGGAGTCAAGGTCAGGCTTAGTAGCCATGAGGTCGTATGTGGGCCGAGTTTCAGTCAATCTTAATTAATAAGAATTGATTGTTCATCTAATGCCGTAATTTCCGTCCGTTTACCTGCGCGGTAGATTACCCGCATCGTTCGTTTTTTGCAATAACAAGAAAAAAATTGGAACAGATTTCCTGGACTAGCAGACATTACCTGCACCCAAAAACAAAAGAAATTCTTAAACTCACAAAGTTGGAGTGAAGATAAGCCTTCATGGCCGTGCATAGCCCGTACAAGTGTAGATTTTTGCAACGCTGAAGATTGATAAAGTGTAATTGGTGAGTTTTCATGCCTAATGGATTTTGATCTTCCATTGCATGATTAACCGCTTGTAAAAATCCGTCCTAAAAAAAATCGATATCTGTAATACTATATTACTGAAACTGTAATGTTGATCACCAGTACTTCAGGTAAAGAGGCTTGATTTCCTTTTGCTGAAGAAACTGAAGGGAGACATGGACAGGCTTAGCGGTTACCAACTGCGCCTCCTAACTCTGTGACCTGGGTAGAACCCTGGCCTAGCCATGAGGTTGTATGTGGGCGGAGTTTCAGTCAATCTTAATCTGATCTCAATAAGAATTTAAACTATCCCTCTTGTAGGTTATCATATCTGAGTTCACAAGAGAAAATCTCATTTAGAAATATTCTTTTCTAATGAAACCTTTGGCATTTAAAATAACCATACCATGTGGTTTTGCAGTTTTCAGATATTCCGCCAAGGCAGGAATTGGACCTGATTTCAACCTTTTGGCTTCCTCCTGCAACAAAAAGAGGTTACACTGATGGTCAAAAATTATTTCCCATCAACATAAATGTAGCTCTTAGGATGGTGCTCTGTAAATGAAGTTACTGAGTGGACTCAGTGTGATTGCAATGAAAGTTTTTTTAGTGGATGTATAGAGGTTGTAAACCCATTGACTCCTGTAAACTGCCCTCCATTTGCAAGTAAAAATTGTCTGGCGTTAGACAGTAAAATCGTTTAACTTAAGTGCCATATTCCTAAGAGGCAATGGATTAAAGTTAGCATGGAAATTGGGCTGTACGTATCTTTACGAGATGATAAATTGAAAAGGGAAATGTTAATTACTGTTACCATTATTAGGAAGATTTGAAAGCTGCAGCTTCACGTGTCAGCCCTTTGCCAGAATAAATCCAAAAAAACCATAATGTCATGTCATTATGAAGACATCTTGACCTACTTGTACTTAACTCCTAGTGAGTGGGGATGAGGAGGACGTCAGGTCGAAGAAACATATCTCTGGTTTTTTTGTGGTCCTTCACTGCCATTTTACGATTCAATTGAAACATGACTCTTGTAATTAAATTACGGCAGGATAACACAGATGACAGCAACTTTAATTATGGAAGAGTTTTCTAGCAAGGATTTTAGTTTTCAACTCTGTTTGTTACTGACTGTCAAATGCATACTAATTCTCTCAGCAAATTTCAAGTCCCTGTGAGACTAACCTTCAAAGTAGCAGACTTGTTGACATATTCTGTTGAGTACTCTGATTTTCCATGCAGATGCATTTGAGGTGAATTGTATAACACTGTTGGAACTGGAACATAATATATCATTGAACATGTTTTTTTTTCATGGCAGTGGATCCTTGTGTAATTACATTCCTCCCCTTTTACTAATAATTTATTTTTTACTTGTTCCCTGGGCATAACCCCAGATTAAAAACGCTTTCAAAGGCACAAGGAAGGGTTACGTTTTTACAAACGTTGGCCGTGTAGCACTTTGACAGACTTAACTGATTAGAGTGTTCTGTGAAGTGCTACTTTTGTACCCCATAGGAACCATGTGAGCTTTAGCCCTACTAATGGAAATCGGCCCACACAAGGACAGAGAAAAACTCTGACCAGAGTGGGAATTGAACCCACGACCAAGGTCTGACGGGAGCAAGCCGTGGTTCATATGAGGTACAAAACTAGCACTTCACCCTGGTCAGAGTTTTTCTCTGTCCTTGTATGGGCCCATTTCCATTAGTAGAGCTAAGACTCACATGATTCATATGGAGTACGGCTTAAAAGTACTACTATGATCAAATTTTTATCCCTTGAATTTTTAGGTTTATCATATAGAATTCCAGGAAGGATAACAAAAAGGCCATTTATCGTTTGGAAATATCTGCATTGGTTCTGGAGATATTTAAGTTACTGTAAAAGAATACACAAGATACAGCAGGCCCAAGTCACACTCAGCAAACATATCATATGATGTGGCACATACGGTTTGAAGGGTGCTGTCCAAGGTTATGGACGCCAGTTGTATCAAAGTGAGTTTTGATCCATGGCAGGGGTCTCCTTTCTGACCCGTAATTGTAGAGACCTCTCCCAGCAGGGAATATGGCCTTGATTGAGCAGCCACAGATGGCTTTCAAGGAGTACCGTAAACCTAACAGGAGATGTGACCCTATATGAACTGGCCACAACCCGGGACTCACTAATCAGTAATTACAACTGTCACCTGAATACAATTTTAACGCTTATTCTGTTTACACAAGTCATATAAAGGTGATTTTTACAAGGGGGGTGTTATATGAATGCCACAAAAAAGAGGTAGAAGAGGAAATTACCATTACCGAGAAGATAACAAAATTTGGTAAAACAGCAACATTTGAGAACACTCACCAAAACAACACACATTTTTCTGCATTAGAAAGGATGTATAGGCACAACAGGCAATAGAAAAGATTACAAGGTAGGTAGTAAGAATACTAAAGTTGCCTGTTGACTTACCTGCGCCGACAGCGCGTTTGTAGGCTTTCTTGTTACATCCAAAGCGGCTGCTCAAGTTTTCTGACAACTCGCTCTTCACTACAGGTGCCTGATAACTACATCGTGCTGTGGAGTCTAATGTGTAAGGTGGCTTGTACACTGAAGGGACAACACCCCCAGCAAATGCTGTGGAAATATTCACCCCTGAAAATTAAAAAAGTTTTATGTTTAAAACAATTTTATTGACATGCCTAGTAATACATACTTTAATAGAGTACATTAATTTTGTGTAATTATAATCATGTTGCTTAAGGACGGTGCCTACTATTGTTATTGCGCATATGTTCTGTGCATTTCGAGATGCTCGGGTTTCCTATCGGAGATGCTTACTAATACAGTGATCAATATCTTTGCACGGTTTAAAACTATCCAGAGAAAGTAGATCTTAGTAAGTACTCTTGGTATCCAAAAAGAAAGTTGGGGGTAGCTATGCATTTTTAAGAGATAATTTTAGCTACATTTTGAGAAAGAATGCCATGCATTACAAATATTATTAATCAATTATCTTTGAAAAATGCGTGGTTACCCCCAATTTTATTTTTTGGATTTCAATAACATTTGTTAAGATCCACATTAACCCTTTCACTCCTGTGGGGTTCCCCATTGACGAGTAAAATCGTCTGGCGTTAGACAGAGTGAAATCTATAAGTGTCATTCTTGGGAGTGAAAGGGTTAATTCCTACATAATCATAAACCGGGGCAAAAATACCTTTGAATTAGTAGGCACCGTCCTTAATAAGTACTATAAACCTTTTGCCCCTGAGTGGTTCCCCATTGACAAGTAAACTTGTCTGGCAACTTGGACAGAGTACAGTCCGTTTAAAAACAATGTTGATCGAAAAAGCTGACATCCAACAATCGGGGGGTTATGAAGAGGAATAATGGAATAAGAATGACTGAAATTTTGTGAGGGCCCGGAATAACGGAATAACGACTTCCTTTGGCATAACCGATTTGTCAACCCGAATAAGACTAGTATCTTAATTTTTTTCAAGGGAATAATGATCAGTTCTTTCTTATTGGAATGATGGAATAGCAAAAATTTCTGAGCAGGAATAATGGTATATTGAACACCTAATTATTCCTCTTCATTATTATAACTCTTCACAAAAATACCAAATGATAAACCCTTTGGCGTCCAAACCGGCCTAAACCGGCCAGACTTTTACTTGTCAATGGGGAACCCCTGGGAGTCAATGGGTTAAATACACATCATTGCTTTCTCCACTACACTATTGGGATGACAAAACATCATTCTCTCTTTTGCCTCCTGCAAATAATATCATACATACTTGATTCAAATAGGACAAATCTTTATCAAATTGATCTCTGTTCTCAAATTGTGCTCCATAGAGTCCCAAGTGAGTTGCTTTGGTATACACCCACTTAATAGGACTAAGAGCATGATAATCAAAAAACTGGCTCAGGCAGTTACGGTTCCGCTATTTCAATATTTGCGAAAAATAAAAAAAAAACAGTAAAGTAAAAAAAGAATGAAGACAAACCTGAATGAATTTTTTTTTCCCTTTTATCAACGCCCTTCCCATCCTTTACCCACCCAGGGCTCTCTTCTCAGAAATTGGAACACACCCATTCACATGAGATGCATTACGTTTTCATTATCCCATATCCATATAAAAACAATCACGCTGTAGGCAAACTTGGCAGGCATAGTGCATATATATAAAAAAAGCCATAATTACAAAAGACAGGGGGAGGGAGGGGGGGGGGCTTAAAAGCTTTCTTCCTCTGAAAAGGAGGGGGGGGGGGGTTAATAGAGGATTTATGGTATAATTTATCAAGTGGCAGTAAGTTTGACGTACCATGCCAGTAATGAAACTAGTATTAAATGACTAAATACCTTGTGGGATCCCTGTGTAATCAAACTGATATGTAGATTTGATTTGGTCTTTAAACACTTCACTCATGGCTTCAGGACTTTTCTCGTTGGTAAAAACAAGTGGTAAACGACTTGGAAATTTCCAAATCATAAATGCCTGACGGAAAGAGTTGAACATAAAAAAAGCTTACTTGTGCAACTTTTTTTGCAGATAATTTAAAATACTATAATTACTGATAGTGTGGTACTACCAAAGTACCAGTTTTAATTATGTAAATATTTTACCATCTATTAAGTTTATTGTCGTTCTTTATTAGCTTATCAGCTTGTGTGACCCAAAAGTAATTTAAAAGCTCCTTTCAAATAGCTTGGTTTCCGAAATTAGCGTGGCGAGATTTATGTGAAAGTCTCAAGCTGTAAAATTTGCAGTTCAGCCATTGTGAAGGCTACATGCTGTACTTGTGACCTATAGGTAGTCTACCCTGCATAAAACTCGATTCGTTTTGATTTTTTAAATAAAATATACTCTTGGATAACGACTTTGCCTAAAGATAAAGCCGGGAAGGTCAGGTAAAAAAAAAAAAGAAAATTCGAAAAATTTACTCTCCGCTGCGAGCAGGATTCGAACCTGCGCACGGAAACCGTATTGGATTTCAAGTCCAACGCCTTAACCACTCGGCCATCGCAGCTCGTTGCAGGATTATGGTAAAAATCATTTTCTTATTCATTGGAAACGCTTTCAAACGCACACTTCACCCAAACACGTTACACATTCTATTTAATTATTGTCGAATAAATAAACCTGCAAGTAATCACCCTTTAGGACTTATTGGCCGTAGTATTTACTCTTCAAACCCACCGTACAGTACCTCAGACGGGTGGGGATTGTTTCTCCGGCTTCCAGATGCAGTTCCCGCACGAATGGGCTTCGTTTTTCCCACATATTTCTGATTAAAATCAGTTCGGTACGACGTAGGATTATTGTTGCTTCTACTTGGAAAGATTTTTGACGAGCTCGGTCTGTGTGTGAAATAGAAAAATGCAAATAAAAAAATCAATCCCATATGTAAATTTCCAATTTCCGTTGCTAGGCAAGCAAGCAAGCGCGTGAATCTCTGAAAT
Source organism: Montipora capricornis (assembly GCF_036669925.1). Classification (NCBI taxonomy): domain Eukaryota; kingdom Metazoa; phylum Cnidaria; class Anthozoa; order Scleractinia; family Acroporidae; genus Montipora; species Montipora capricornis. The sequence goes on along the minus strand of NC_090891.1, from coordinate 27,039,994 downwards.
TTTACCTTGCATTTCCTGCTGGATAACCAAACGTTCCCCCATATTCTCTTTGATTCGTTGTCATGTAGAACAATTCCGGGTTTCTCGTGTAGCTTTGTTTGTTGTTCTCAGGGAAACGGCTTTCCGCAGGAGGAACGCTTTTTGGTCGTGTCGGCATTTGCGCTCGAGAAACTGTCAAATGTCAACAACAGGTTATATTAGCACAAATACACTTTTTGTTTCTTATTAAGTTAGCTTACCTGGTGAGTACCACGTTGCAGGGTCTGACGAAGCTCCGACCTTGTCCATAAGTTCTATACACTTCGTTTTGTCATTGTGCGTTCCGGATGGAAAATACCTCGCGAGGTTGTAAGCAAATCCCGGTGTTACGACAGCTTCGTTTAACTGGAAGTTAAACATATAACAAATTATGAGCAGCTTACTAAGATTATGCTCAAAGAAACATCGTTAACATCCTTGTATTATTTACTTGTAAGGCTTGTTGATCTTCCCAAGCTTGAAACGGATTCGTGGCGCTTTCATTTAAAATTTGACGCGGCGCCATTGTTGAAGTCACAAAATGCGGGTCTCGCGAGTCGCGCGTGTTGATAGGCTGCACAGCGGGGCCCTTACCGGAAGAAAAAATGTGAGCTTACAAAGGAAAACAAAACAAGACAACGTCAGAAATTTGCTTTTATAGTTTTTTTCGCCCACTACGCGGGAAGCATTTTCAGGCGAGCTAAGATCTTTTCATCACTTTTTTCAAGTATGAATCGAATCATTTTCAGTTTTATCCTCATATTTAATGTACTATCAAGCTCATAAATGACGTGCAAAAATTCTCTCATTTGTTGCTATGGAAATTGAAATGAGTTGCAAGGGGAAATATGTTGAAAATACTGCTTTAGTTACATTTGAACTTACTAGTGGTAATCTGCTGAACTCCCAAACTTGAGCCATTTCTCTTTCGTTGCGACAAAACCAATTCTGTAGCCGTTAAAAAGCAAATTTGCTCGAAATCGGAAAGCTCACAGATTGAATTGGGGTCCTCTTTTTCTTTTGCGAAAGAAATCGGATCCAGTCACCAAGGTAGCATCTTGCGTCGACACCGCAGAGTAAACGTGAGTACGATTGGTTTAAAAAGTAAAACAAAATGACATTACGCCTTAAATGGATCCACGAAGCCTTTCAAGAATGTAAATTAACATGGGCACCCAACGAACAATTCAACTCAAAGTTTAATTTTAGGGAATAAATTTAAACTTTTCTTTTCAGAAATTGGCAGCTGCAAGTTACCTTCAACTAACTTCCCTCCAAATTATTTGCTAATTTGCTAGCTGATTTGAGTGCCAAAAACTGCCTTATATGACCCTTTCAAAAACGCAAGGAAATGTTTTCCTGTCTAGAACCTTGTGGGTGCTGTTTCAGTAATCCGATTATTTTTTTCGTCAGTCTTCCAAAGTCTGGCCAGGGGATCTCCAACAATTAATCGAAAATTTCACAACTTATAGACAACATTTCATTCTGTCAGATCAGAAACCCATAAGGGTTGAAACGTGTAACGGCCCCTTGCGTGCTGCGAAACAAGCTTCTGAATATTCAAAAATTTGGTTTATCAACGGAGTTGATAATGTAAATTGACCACCGTACAGAGATTCTAAAAGCTGACGTTTCGAGCGTTAGCCCTTCGTCAGAGCGAATCGCTCTGACGAAGATTCGCTCTGACGAAGGGCTAACGCTCGAAACGTCAGCTTTTAGAATTTCTGTACGGTGGTCAATTTACATTATCAACTCCGTTGATAAACCAAATTTTTGTATACTACTTCCCCACCGACGCAGCACCACAGTTTCTTTAGAAACTACCCCTTCATTCTGAATATTCAACTTGCTAAGTACCATATTTGGAAAAACAAGAGCGAGGGGTTTCCAAATATGGTACTTAGCACTGAAACATTCAACCAATCAGTTTGCACTGAATATTCGGAAGCTGTGAACGCGCGTTACACGTTTCAACTCTTATGGGTTTCTGGTCAGATGCAATTAACGGCTTCTGCTTTAGGTATTCCCGAAACGAAAACCTTACTTTTGAATATCTCATGAAAAGATTTGTGTCGAATATAGGGAATTTACGTGAAAAGTGAAATTTTAAATGTAGACCTGAGCCAGGCTCGGAGGGTCGTGAAGGAGTAAAATGGGAGCTAGGATTGACTAGATTTTTCGGTGGGAAAATGAGATTTGATCCCTGGGAACTGGCTTTTTTTTTTTTACTGGGAATGGGAGATAAAGAGTCCTTGGTGCGAATGGGATTTGAATTATCAGAGGTTATCATTTATTAACTGTAGTTCTGTTCAAAATTCCTGATATCAAATATTTCATGCGGTCTTCTTGCGTTCCTGGCCACTGCCATGTGAGACCTTCCCGATGCTAACATATTTGTTTTTGAAACTCAAAGGTCCCCTAATTCCAACATCCCTATCTCTAATACGGCTTCACCAGCACGAATCGACTTCCCTAAACCCACTGCAAACCAATGAAATCAATCAAAAAGAAGAAACTCAGATGAGCGATAATAGGCAAGGCGCCATGGTAAATGTGTCAGGCACAGGAACTGAAACGTCCTCATAAACGTACCCTACCGATTTGCAAGACCTTCGGACTAGCGATTGTTGTGGGTCTAATGAACAGAGCGAAGACTCCGAGGAGGATACCGGTGAGGATACCTATATTGATGAATTTAGTAATGATGATGATGACAGTGACTCTGAAGGGGACGTTGAGAAACGGAGACTGCACCATTCAGAATGCTTTCATGTACCAGGTGATAGCAGGTCTTTTTCGGTAGACACTTGGGTAAGCAATTCCATTTAGCTACAAATTATATTATACCTCGCACTGTCTTTATTGCCTCC
>NC_090891.1:27022106-27029606 GCF_036669925.1 Montipora capricornis | reverse complement strand
GTGTTTGCTTCATCAAAATTGAACAGGTTGGAAAAAAAAAACCTCAGAGTGCCCACTATCTGACAGACATAATTATTGCTTTCAAAAGCTCATTAATAATTTATGACCCTAACAGCATATCAAACATTGATAGAATGTCACTTGCATGAGATTTAAACCTGACAAAACACTCCTCATTAGTTTAAGAATTCTTTATATAAAGAATAGAAATGAGGCCTGGCTTGTTTTCACATTTTAACCCAAGTTCAGACTCCCAATGGCATGTTTTTCGTAGAATGTTTTTGAAGCCATTCAAATATCTAGCAGCATGTATAAAACACTGCTGCTCATTTTTTAAACAGTACATTATATTGGTTGAGCTGGACGGCTATTATCTGTTGTTGACGATGGTCTTTCTGGTGCGATTTCTTCATAGCCATTGAAGTCTCTTGGGCAACAGTAGTTCCACCCATGGTAGCAAATAAGAATAATGAGATAAACCAGAGGAACATATGCCAGAACATCAACAGTTTTCTCCAGGCCATCTTGAATGGACTGCGATGTATCGTTAACAATGCTTGAACTAAATATCACCACAAAACACAGGTTTGTGAGAAGCACAGCATCCAAGGTATTCAACCAGCTGTAATCTTCATTCTCATTGGTGGTTCTGTATGGACGGAGGTAGATGCAGATCACCGCAATGGTAACACATGACACCTCTAGGATGGACCTCCTCAATGGCCCAAAGGGAACAAACATGGCAATAGACAAAATATATACACGGCAGATGAAGTAAAACGCAGCAAACCACCTGTATCGATCTTGAAAGCATTTCTGAAAGTTGTCAAAGAACAACCGGAAATTTTCCAAGATTGGTATCCACTTCTTGAACCATGGGGTAAAGAGAAGTACCAATGGAAGGAACAAAACAAAGCAAATTATCCAGAGAACAGCAATGATGGTATATGGCAGGTGCTTTTTCCAGTCGCGAACAAACTCAATGTTACCATCAGCATACAGCACCCATGTACCATTCAAGGGAACATAGTGGAGAATGTCCCACGATACCATTGTCACATTTGTGTAACAAAGAACCAGCAAAGTGCAAAAAGCACGAGACACATTTCTGTTAATGTAGCAGGATGGTCGGCACCGTGCAATTCTCACGAGAACTAACAGCACAAGAAGAACATATGCAGGAAGGATGTAATTGATGCCAAGCTTTTGGAGGTTGTCCATTCCATCGAAGAGACAAATTCCAACTCTCTTGACTCTCCAGTTTGCTACACCAATGATAAACGTGATAAAGGGGTCAAGATATTGTCCTTCTTGAACAAGAAATGTCATTATTTGATATGAGTACAACCATGCATTGAGGTAAGCTGTGAAGATGTCCAATTCAGCTATACGCAGGACCACCAATACTAACACAACAGTTACTATAAAGAGCACTAGAAGTAGCCAGAGATGACTGTTTGGGCACTTTTTTTTACATTCTTCATTGCCTAAGTTCACGGAGTACCCTTCATTGCATGCTCCACACAAGACACTTGAGCCGTTGCGGCCTTTATTACATATTGTTTTTGTGCTGAATTTAAAATTCAAATTATCTCTGATTGTGGGATTGCAGTGGTGTGGTGGGCAAGGATATGTAACAAAATTTTTATGTGCCATTCCACCCCAGTAACCACGTCTTAGGAATACATGCTTCGAGTCAACAGAACAGTATGAAATTCCAGTTTCATTTACATTTAAACATGAACAACTTCCATCATCCTTTTGCTCAAAGCCAGGATAACAATCTTTTAGTGTGATTTTTCCAGAGACTTTGCGCACCACACGGCCTGCGACTGTGTTAACATCAATCCTAAATTCATTGGCCTGTTTCCCAAGCATATGCAAATTGTTTATTTGGTTGTGATGACGTTGTATGAGGAACAAATTTGAGGTTGACACAAGTTTTACATCATCACTGCTAATAGTCAAGTTGACAATGCCCATCACAGAACTGTTCTTTTCATCAATTAATTCAACAAAAGCCGAAAACTTTTCACTGGGAGAGGCATGCCAGTCTGTCTTATTGACATTGATTTGGACTGCATCTGTAGAAATTTGTTCCCCAGGAGTCTTATCTGGATCTAAATACTGCATTGTATTTTTCCATTCAAGAGTTGAGTTATTTATACGAGGCTCTCCTGCTCGTCGGCATCCAGAAAGAGTTGATGCAAACACTGAGTTTCCACCTCCGCCAGTTAATACTTTGTTGCCCACAAAGACAACTTTGGTTTGCCATTGTGTGACATTGTCAAGACTGTCAGTGTTGTTGTAAGCAATTATGCATGCTCGTGTATTAAGCTCTGTTGTATCAAATGCCATAACAGGTGGTCCAGAATCTCTCACGTAAAGAGCTCCTCCTTGCTCTGAAGCAGTGTTATTCACAAACTTAAGTTGGCTGTGGGGCATTAGCATAATAACAGATGTTCCATACAATCCAAGGCCTCCGCCTTGCCCCCCGGTATTGTTTTGAAAGGTAACATTCCCAAACACATGCAAAGCTGCATTTTCAATCACCACTGCAGTGTTATTGTTATTTTCAATCTTTATAACACCTCGAAAAATTACAGGCACACAGTAGGAATAAATTGCTCCCTGACCAATGACTTGTTTATCTTCTGTCAAAATGATGCCATTGCTGGTGATATTGCAGTCTTCAAGATCAATTCTGTATGCGAGTAAGGGTCCACGTCCCATCAAATCTCCAAGGCCATTTATAGACGGTGATGTAGCCAGACCCACAGCAGCACCCATAGTTGCGTAGTTATTCACCCATTCACAATTTACATACCGTACATAATGAGCCTTGCCAGTAGGATCTTTCATATAGGAGAGTGTTCCATGATGTGAGACTGCACCTCCAAAAATAGCCTCATTTTTCTTAAATGTGCAATGTTTATGAAACAGTTTGTTGGCGAGTAGTTGAAGAATGTCACTTTGTGCAATTGTACCACTTCTGATTGCACCTCCAGCATAGTGTGCCTTATTATTTCTAAATGTGCAATTTGTAACTTGAAATGTGTTGTTTTGCACTTCATCTTGGTACTCTATGAACACCCCTCCGCCCCAGAGAGCAAAGTTGTCCTCAAAGTGACAAAAATTTACATCAATTAAGTTGCTTTTTGCTGCCCCCTTAATGAAAAGTGATAAGCCTCCTCCGCGTCCAAATGGGAAATGGTCATCTCCATGTGGGTTGTCTATCAATGTTAAGAAATTAGTTTGATCAGGAGCTGAATTGTTTCTGAAAGTGCAGTTGTAGAAGGTGTAAATAGCATTGCTATCATATTCAGCTAATTCTGTTTGGTTTCGATTGAACGGAAATAAACCACCTTTGAAAGTGAATTCCACATAAACACCACCTCCAGCAACTGCAATTTCCTCTGTAGCTGAAATATTTTTGATGGGTTTGTTGTTCTCAAACGTGGAATGCATAATCAAGACCTCACCGCCTACGTCATACATGTTAACCCCAATACCTGGACTCTGGACAATAAAACAGTTTTCGATAAGGATGTCTTTGCAGTAAACAAAAAACAGAGCAGAGAGGAAAGGTATGTGAGCATGTTCATGAAACGCATCACCAGTTGTGCTTTCATGCTTGCCACCGCAGCCTCGAAGTAATATTCCTTTGATTGTGATGTTGTTGCTGTTGTCAAATGAAAGGCTTCCGTTTAAGTGACAATCAATCGACACAAAGCCCGATCCTTGATTCCCTACGACGCCAATCTCGATCATGTTGCTGAAGTTAAAGTGTTCTGTAAGATTGTAGGAATAAGGCCCTGGCTCCAGATACACAAACGTGGAATTTTTGACAAACCCGAGTGCATAGTTCAGACTTTGACATGCTATCGTCTTTTCATTCCCGCACGTACTGTTGTCCGTTCCATTTTCTTGGGAAACCACGATCTTTTGCGGTTCTGCATGAAGCGGTACACTCGAAGCACACAGTAAAATACAAAATGCAAGGATAAACGCGAGAAACTGAAACGCAGCCATCCCACAAATTCACAGAAGAACGGCTTTCTTGGAAAAGTTTACATACACATGTACGTTTGACGTGTGCAACGGCACCGAGCCAAATGTCATGCAATGCTCGCCACCACAAAGGTATTGCGTGACATTCCATAAAATGACTGACCTGATAGGAAAAGTTAGTAGAGTTTATAGTAACTATGTTATAGGTAAAGTTTATAAATTTCAGAGATGAAATGTTCATATTTTTCTTAACTAGAAAGCGAAAAAAAGCAAGATAGGTCGACCAGGAGCCCATCAAGGATGAGCTCCTGGTTTTGATTATAAACAATGTGATTTGAGAAAATGTTGAGTGCAGTCGCGTGACAGACAACACGCGGGAATCTGATAGCCTTGAACTTTGAAACCTTTATTTAGTTGAAACCAAAACCAATGATTGACAGTGATAAAAAGGAGAGACATTAGAGCACGGAAAAATAGAGTGGGATATTGTAATCTTAAGCGAGGGAGAGTTTTCGGTGATGAATAAAGTAGAAGAAATCAGGATACCGTGTGAGTTTGTTGGTGGTTCAATCTTGGAGGCAATTCCCAACATATCTTATCATGATAGCCTTCACGCAGCCGGACATTTAACTTGAAATCTAGGTCAAATACCGGTGGTTTAGGCCAAATCATGATTGTAAATCCCGTGTTGGCATTTTTAGCTGACTATACGTTAAACTACATGTAGTAATAGCTTTCACTACATCTGCCCTCGCCTAAGATAATACGGATGGCAGTTGAGGTGTTTTCCAATTAATAGGTGCTTCACATTGTGATGGCTTCATATTATTTTACATGTAACCTGCGATCGTGACCTCCCTCCCTACTTATCATCTTGGGGAAGGAGGGCATGATACAATTTCTGTACGGACCGCATGAGAAAAAGCTAAAATTTGGCTTTAATTCTGATTGGTCGAGAAACAATGGGGTTCTTGGACAGGCACAGCTCAATAGGGACAAGCACAACGTATCGAGGACAGGCACAGCTCAATAGGGACAGGCACAACGCTTTGGGAACAGGCACAACATATCAAGGACAGGCACAGCCCAATAGGGACAGGCACAACATATCGAGGACAGGCACAGCCCAATAGGGACAGGCACAACGTATCGAGGACAGGCACAGCCCAATAGGGACAGGCACAACGTATCGAGGACAGGTACAGCCCAATAGGGACAGGCACAACATATCGAGGACAGGCACAGCCCAATAGGGACAGGCACAACATATCGAGGACAGGCACAGCCCAATAGGGACAGGCACAACGCATTGAGAACAGGCACAACTTATCGAGGACAGGGACCACATATCGAGAACAGGCACAGCGAACTCCTCTCCGGGCCCCAAATTTGAAAGCACATTAAGATTTTAGCCGTTGTTTTAATGATCCAAACTCTTTAATGATAGATGACTTCCTTTTAGAGTAAAAGTCCTGGTAGAGACAATTTCTTAAGATTCCGAGACAACAATACAGCTGATACACAAGATGCAACTCGATAAACAAGATGTAATTCCGGAAAACGTCTCATCACTCTCCCCATGTCTCCCGTCACATGTCAATCAAACTAAATCGCACGTGTACACTAGTTTCCAGTTTCCAACACACTCCCCCCCGATTGACGTCGGAAGTCAATCAAGAAAGTTCAAATGAATCAGACTGATTTAACGCAAAACCTAATTTAGCTCCTTAGCTTCAGTGTTAAATGCTCAAGATATGGGCAGTCAGTCCATGGACCATCTGAATGCTTATTCCACCGTCAAACTGTCCTGTTCTCGCATTAGTTGCGTGTTCGTCGCGCACATTGATTCAAGAGGATAAAGCTTCTGAATTGGACGTTTTAAAGCGAGTCTCGCGGAAAGAATTATCAACTGTCACCACTTCTGCTGCGCGCACAACGTTGTCTTGTTCCTGTAACAGTTTCTCTACTTTCCCCATTCTCCGCTGTTGTCTGTGTGTCTTGTCGGCATTGATGTGCACAACGTCTCCTACTTTAATTGTTCTTCTTGGTTCACCTCCCTTGACTTTCTGGAACTCGCGGATCCCTGTAAGATATTCTTTCTTTCATCGATTTCTGAAATGGGTGAGAAGACCGTCTAAATATCTCTCTCGTCTGGGCAAAGTGTTTACAGGTACTGTGATGGCAGGAGATTGATCTAAAAGTCAACGACCAATTACAATATGAGAAGGCGTGAGTGGAGTTTCTGCTAGTTCATCGTAGACATAGGTCAATGGCCTAGAATTCAAAACGCCTTCAGTTTCGATCAACACTGACTCTAACTCTTCACAACTCAACTTCGCATTTTCGATGACTTTCTTGAGACACCTTTTCACCAGTTTCTCACAGATTTAGAAAAATCCGCCCCACCAGCTGGCTGTGGGTACATTGAATTTCCAGTCAATGTTCCCATCAAGAGCAAACTTCTTAACCTTTGCATTTCGGAAAGTTCTCCCGTCGTCTGAAATGAACAGAGTCGGTAGTCCTCTTCTACTGAAGAATCGCTTCAGCACTCGTAAGAACGAATTGGCGGCCGTGAGGTCTGGCGTAAGTTCAAGGTACAAAGCTCTTGTGCTAGCACATGTAAACAGAGCTATGTAACACTTGTGCATATTTCCCTTATATTCTATATTCTCCATATATTCTTCACGTACAAGGGTCCGACAAAGTCCACACCTACTTTAGAGAAAACCATTTCCTCTGACACTCGAAACTGTGCAGGTAGTGGTGGAGTAGGTGGTGAGCTGTAGGCTCTTCCTTGTAATTTCTTGCACGTAACACACTTGGAAAGTACATCCTTAACAGCTTGTCTTCCTTTGATTATCCAGAATTGTGATCGGATTTCAGTAAGAGTTTCTCCAACTCTATTGTGATTCACGTTTTCGTGGGACTGCATGATCACAAGCTTAGTGAAATGCTGCTTTCTATATAACAGAATGGGATGCCGTTTTGTTGAGTACGGAAGGGAAGAGTTGTGGATTCTTCCCTTGCATCGTAGAAGTCCATTGGCATCCTTAAAGACTCCTAACTGGTCCCAAGTCGAACTTGATTTCTTTTTTTCTTCAAGTTTGGCTTGAACGTCTTTGTACCAGATATTCGTAGCAATATTCTGATCCTGCATACTGATGTCAGTTGTTTCTATCTTCCTCTTGAGCCTCTGGATGAATTTCAGCGCAAGAGCGCTTACTCTGACAAGTTTACTGAGACTACTAAATCTTTTTGGACAGATGACTTCTGAAATGTTCTGAAAGCACTGCATAACATTTGAAATTTCAGGTTTCCTTCTCAATTTCTTTGTTACTTCTTCTGGGACTGTACCCTCACTAATTGGATTATCAGGTAGGTTTGGCCACTGAACGTCTCCTTCTTTGAGAAATGGAGCTCCTTTCCACCATAGATCACTGTGGGCGAGAACAGAACTCTTACACCCTCGAGCTCGCGACGCTATGTCAA
>NC_090891.1:27002106-27012106 GCF_036669925.1 Montipora capricornis | reverse complement strand
CATTTCTGAAAGTTGTCAAAGAACAACCGGAAATTTTCCAAGATTGGTATCCACTTCTTGAACCATGGGGTAAAGAGAAGTACCAATGGAAGGAATAAAACAAAGCAAATTATCCAGAGAACAGCAATGATGGTATATGGCAGGTGCTTTTTCCAGTCGCGAACAAACTCAATGTTACCATCAGCATACAGCACCCATGTACCATTCAAGGGAACATAGTGGAGAATGTCCCACGATACCATTGTCACATTTGTGTAACAAAGAACCAGCAAAGTGCAAAAAGCACGAGACACATTTCTGTTAATGTAGCAGGATGGTCGGCACCGTGCAATTCTCACGAGAACTAACAGCACAAGAAGAACATATGCAGGAAGGATGTAATTGATGCCAAGCTTTTGGAGGTTGTCCATTCCATAGAAGAGACAAATTCCAACTCTCTTGACTCTCCAGTTTGCTACACCAATGATAAACGTGATAAAGGGGTCAAGATATTGTCCTTCTTGAACAAGAAATGTCATTATTTGATATGAGTACAACCATGCATTGAGGTAAGCTGTGAAGATGTCCAATTCAGCTATACGCAGGACCACCAATACTAACACAACAGTTACTATAAAGAGCACTAGAAGTAGCCAGAGATGACTGTTTCGGCACTTTTCTTTACATTCTTCATCACCTAAGTTCACGGAGTACCCTTCATTGCATGCTCCACACAAGACACTCGAGCCGTTGCGGCCTTCATTACATATTGTCTCCTTGCTGAATTCAAAAGTCAAATTATTTCTGATTGAGGAATTGCAGTGGTTTAGTGGGCAAGGATATGTAACAAAATTTTTATGTACCATTCCACCCCAGTAACCACGTCTTAGGAATACATACTTTGCGTCACCAGAACAGTATGAAATTCCATTTACATTTAAACATGAACAACTTCCATCATCCTTTTGCTCAAAGCCAGGATAACAATCTTTTAGTGTGATTTTTCCAGAGAGTTTGCGCACCACACGGCCTGCGACTGTGTTAACATCAATCCTAAATTCATTGGCCTGTTTCCCAAGCATATGCAAATTGTTTATTTGGTTGTGATGACGTTGTATGAGGAACAAATTTGAGGTTGACACAAGTTTTACATCATCACTGCTAATAGTCAAGTTGACAATGCCCATCACAGAACTGTTCTTTTCATCAATTAATTCAACAAAAGCCGAAAACTTTTCACTGGGAGAGGCATGCCAGTCTGTCTTATTGACATTGATTTGGACTGCATCTGTAGAAATTTGTTCCCCAGGAGTCTTATCTGGATCTAAATACTGCATTGTATTTTTCCATTCAAGAGTTGAGTTATTTATACGAGGCTCTCCTGCTCGTCGGCATCCAGAAAGAGTTGATGCAAACACTGAGTTTCCACCTCCGCCAGTTAATACTTTGTTGCCCACAAAGACAACTTTGGTTTGCCATTGTGTGACATTGTCAAGACTGTCAGTGTTGTTGTAAGCAATTATGCATGCTCGTGTATTAAGCTCTGTTGTATTAAATGCCATAACAGGTGGTCCAGAATCTCTCACGTAAAGAGCTCCTCCTTGCTCTGAAGCAGTGTTATTCACAAACTTAAGTTGGCCGTGGGGCATTAGCATAATAACAGATGTTCCATACAATCCAAGGCCTCCGCCTTGCCCCCCGGTATTGTTTTGAAAGGTAACATTCCCAAACACATGCAAAGCTGCATTTTCAATCACCACTGCAGTGTTATTGTTATTTTCAATCTTTATAACACCTCGAAAAATTACAGGCACACAGTAGGAATAAATTGCTCCCTGACCAATGACTTGTTTATCTTCTGTCAAAATGATGCCATTGCTGGTGATATTGCAGTCTTCAAGATCAATTCTGTATGCGAGTAAGGGTCCACGTCCCATCAAATCTCCAAGGCCATTTATAGACGGTGATGTAGCCAGACCCACAGCAGCACCCATAGTTGCGTAGTTATTCACCCATTCACAATTTACATACCGTACATAATGAGCCTTGCCAGTAGGATCTTTCATATAGGAGAGTGTTCCATGATGTGAGACTGCACCTCCAAAAATAGCCTCATTTTTCTTAAATGTGCAATGTTTATGAAACAGTTTGTTGGCGAGTAGTTGAAGAATGTCACTTTGTGCAATTGTACCACTTCTGATTGCACCTCCAGCATAGTGTGCCTTATTATTTCTAAATGTGCAATTTGTAACTTGAAATGTGTTGTTTTGCACTTCATCTTGGTACTCTATGAACACCCCTCCGCCCCAGAGAGCAAAGTTGTCCTCAAAGTGACAAAAATTTACATCAATTAAGTTGCTTTTTGCTGCCCCCTTAATGAAAAGTGATAAGCCTCCTCCACGTCCAAATGGGAAATGGTCATCTCCATGTGGGTTGTCTATCAATGTTAAGAAATTAGTTTGATCAGGAGCTGAATTGTTTCTGAAAGTGCAGTTGTAGAAGGTGTAAATAGCATTGCTATCATATTCAGCTAATTCTGTTTGGTTTCGATTGAACGGAAATAAACCACCTTTGAAAGTGAATTCCACATAAACACCACCTCCAGCAACTGCAATTTCCTCTGTAGCTGAAATATTTTCGATGGGTTTGTTGTTCTCAAACGTGGAATGCATAATCAAGACCTCACCGCCTACGTCATACATGTTAACCCCAATACCTGGACTCTGGACAATAAAACAGTTTTCGATAAGGATGTCTTTGCAGTAAACAAAAAACAGAGCAGAGAGGAAAGGTATGTGAGCATGTTCATGAAACGCATCACCAGTTGTGCTATCATGCTTGCCACCGCAGCCTCGAAGTAATATTCCTTTGATTGTGATGTTGTTGCTGTTGTCAAATGAAAGGCTTCCGTTTAAGTGACAATCAATCGACACAAAGCCCGATCCTTGATTCCCTAAGACGCCAATCTCGATCATGTTGCTGAAGTTAAAGTGTTCTGTAAGATTGTAGGAATAAGGCCCTGGCTCCAGATACACAAACGTGGAATTTTTGACAAACCCGAGTGCATAGTTCAGACTTTGACATGCTATCGTCTTTTCATTCCCGCACGTACTGTTGTCCGTTCCATTTTGTTGGGAAACCACGATCTTTTGCGGTTCTGCATGAAGCGGTACACTCGAAGCACACAGTAAAATACAAAATGCAAGGATAAACGCGAGAAACTGAAACGCAGCCATCCCACAAATTCACAGAAGAACGGCTTTCTTGGAAAAGTTTACATACACATGTACGTTTGACGTGTGCAACGGCACCGAGCCAAATGTCATGCAATGCTCGCCACCACAAAGGTATTGCGTGACATTCCATAAAATGACTGACCTGATAGGAAAAGTTAGTAGAGTTTATAGTAACTATGTTATAGGTAAAGTTTATAAATTTCAGAGATGAAATGTTCATATTTTACTTAACTAGAAAGCGAAAAAAAGCAAGATAGGTCGACCAGGAGCCCATCAAGGATGAGCTCCTGGTTTTGATTATAAACAATGTGATTTGAGAAAATGTTGAGTGCAGTCGCGTGACAGACAACACGCGGGAATCTGATAGCCTTGAACTTTGAAACCTTTATTTATTTGAAACCAAAACCAATGATTGACTGTGATAAAAAGGAGAGACATTAGAACACGGAAAAATAGAGTGGGAAATTGTAATCTTAAGCGAGGAAGAGTTTTCGGTGATCAAAAAAGTAGAAGAAATCAGGATACCGTGTGAGTTTGTTGGTGGTTCAATCTTGGAGGCAATTCCCAACATATCTTATCATGATAGCCTTCACGCAGCCGGACATTTAACTTGAAATCTAGGTCAAATACCGGTGGTTTAGGCCAAATCATGATTGTAAATCCCGTGTTGGGATTTTTCATTGACTATACGTTAAACTACATGTAGTAATAGCTTGAAATACCAGATAGACCCTGGAGCAGAGTAGCTACTGATCTGTTTTCGTTGAAGTCAAAGGACTATATAGTACTGGTAGATTACTACTCAGACTATATTGAAGTGAGTCCACTAACAGATACAACCTCATCATCGATCATCAAGTTTCTCAAGGTCCAATTCAGCTGACATGGTATACCGGATGTCTTAGTCTCCGATAATGGCCCACAGTACATCAGCAATGAGTTCGTACAGTTTGCCAACGAATGGGAATTCAGACATGTTTCCTCATCCCCACATCATCAGAAAGCCAACGGAAAAGCAGAATCAGCCGTTAAAATTGCTAAGAACTTGTTTAACCCTTTGATTACTATCTGGCCAAATACGTCCACCTTTATCCACGGTCCCATCTACCCCTTGTGACGTCATCACTTTTAACGGTCAGGAACAGCTTTGTTCACTAACTTGTGCAGGGAGAAGAGATCTTTCAAACTATACCAGAATGAGCACAATTGAGTCAAGGAAACTGGAGAAACGGCCAAAAAAAACATGTAACACTGACCTGAAAATCTCCATGAAAAGCTTGCTCCATTACCCACCTACCTTTCTGAGCACCTAATTCTAAGATGATGAAAGGTTTCTCAGAAACTCTTCCCACCAAAATAAAGCCTACCAAATGCCCAGGAAGTTCAAAAAAAAAAAATGAGGCAAAGAAAGCGAAAAGAGAGGGAAGGAGAGAAAACGAAAAGTGAAAGTCGAAAGTGTTGTATTTTGTTTTCTGCGCATGCCCGAACTTTGCAAGCGCTTATTTTGCACCTGGTTGAAAAGGCCGCGGAGTGTACAACCTGGGAACGGGCTTGTAGGGAGATTTAGCTCTTAAACAGCACGACAGTGACCAAAAAACCCCTCAACTAGCTTCAAAACGTGTTTTTCGGCCAAATCCCTGGTAGCCAAAGGGTTAAGAAAGCACTGCGAGACAACAAAGATCCATGGTTAGCACTTTTAGACTTCCGTAATACTCCAACACAGGGAATGCAAACAAGCCCTGTACAAAGTTTGATGTCTAGAAGAACCAAAACCTTAGTTCCCATAGCAACCAGTCTTCTGAAACCGGAAGTAGCAGATGGTGTGACAGAGAAAATTGAGCTAAAACGACAGAAGGCCAAAAGCTATCACGACAAGCAAGCTAAGAGACTACCAGAACTTGAGATTGGTCAAGAAGTGCGAATTGCACCCAACCTAATAGGAAAACCCTGGAACCTAGGTACGTGTACTGAGAAGCTCTCAGACAGATCGTACATAGTTGAATCAAATGGTGAGCAGTATCGACGCAACCGGGGATGGGGAAAAAACCAAAAAAAAATTCATGCAAGGGAAAATGCCAAGAAAAAAAATTCACGCAGAGAAGATGGTTAAGAAAAAAAATTCATGCAGTAGGAAGGTCCAATTGTGACTTTTATTTACAGTGCATTTCACAAAATTTTTGACAGGCGATTTGCGAAGTTCGTTGTAAATTTCATAAGTTCGCTTCGAACTTGGGAATTTCAATACGTAACTGTCAATCAAAGGGCAAACTTTGAAAGTGTTAAAAAAGCTTAAAGGTTGACAGGCCTACACGACTCCCTTGTACGTGGTCTGGTTTCTGTTGCCTTTGTCATAATTTTGCTCTCTTGAGTACATATTTGAATGGACGCCTCTTTTAGGCGGTTCCTGTAGTATTCATTTAGCAATGGTTTTTGCCCTATGAGGCTTTACATTTGAATCTGTATACTGCTGTGTGATACGTTTTCTTCCAAGAAAATAGTTGGTCTCGAAAGTAATGTTTTTAGTTTCTTGGTGTTGATTTTCTCAGCAGTAATGTGAATGTGACCTCATGGTGTCTCGCTTTTGCGCCAATTTAATTCTAGGCTTGACCGATATATTCATCAGCGGTAGAAGCGAGTGATCGTCTGGTTTTAAATGTTTGACCCGGGCCCGGGTTCATTATGTTTTTGAACGCCTGTTACATTGTGCCCTGTATCAGTGAGGTAGCTGGCTTCTTATAGGCTTTGTATGCCTTTTTTTTTATGCGTTTCTTAGCAGATCGTTATGCTCTTTGGAGGCGTTGGTTTTTTTAATTCTTTCACTCGTTCTTCTGACTTCTTCAGCGTGTTTTGGTTTGTGGCCATGGTCAGTAGCTGTCCTCCTTGAACCTCTGGAGTTAATTCGTTCTCGTCGATGCTCTTTTGATATTTGATGTCGATGTCTTTAGGTCGTTTCTTTGTCGAGGCATTAAGATAATCCGACTCTAGATGGAAGTTCTCTGACATATTATTTGGTCATGCAAGACCGCGGTTTCTATCCTATCATGTGGATCTCATCAGTTGCCGATAGCTTGATTTAAGGTGAAGAGCTTTGTCTCTCTTTGTTTCTTATGTGTATCATTCTCACATTATCTCAAAATAAAATTTGTAATAAATAAATATTAGAATTTGGTATCTTTGTAAATATTCTATAAAATTATTTGTGCCCACAATAAAAATTAGAGGATGGGTCTTATCGCCTTGAATAATGATTCTATAATAAAATGAAAAAGACCATTCAGTTTACATGTAATAGTAGTGTTAAAACTTTACAGAGGGGCTGTGTTGGTGAATGGAGTATGGCATCATTATGATGGGGCTGTGGGAGAGGAATTCCAGCGGGCAGGGACTGCAAAAATGTACAGGGAAGCCGTTCACTCCAAGTGGCTTCCTCTTCTCTCACTGTGTGTACATTTTCGAAAAGATTTTGCATTAAAAAGTGGCCTGTATTCTTTGATCTGTTGTGAGTGTAGAATAATTTATAAATCACAAAAACATAGATAATGAATCAAGATTTCACTGTTAAAAAAAAGCAATATTTGTCTAAAAAAAAAGTTCGTGCAGGGGGTTTCACCTGGAAAAAAAAATCCTGCACAAGCAGTGCGCGAAAAAAAAAGATCGTACCAGCTGAAAATCCCCCACACCCCCCATCACTTTTCTAATGGTCCGTCCCTTATCAAACTGTTATAAAATATGCAACATTACATAAGAAAATACATCTTCAGTCTTGTGCTCATGTTTAAATTTTCGTTTTGCACAAATCAGAATCATCGCTGGCTCTCTTGAGATTGGTTTTAATTGTTTGCTTTGAACCCTGTTCAGATGATTCAGCTGATTTTGAGGACAGAAATGCTCCATGACAATCAAGTGTGCCTCCTCTTCAAAGCGAGTCTAAGTGCGAAGTTTTTGTGATGGTAATTAGTTCAACTTTATTTATGAATGAAAACTAATTTTCAAAAGAAAAACTTCGCTTTTAGACTCGCTTTGAAGAGGAGGCAGACACGAACTCGGAAATGGCCTATAGAGCGTTTTCACTCGCGTGACTAGTAGCCATATTGGATTACTGAAACAAAAGAAAGAATTTGCATAAAAATAGAGTTCAATTCCCGGAGGATTAGTTCTGTACACCATCATGGCTGCCATTTCTTTGTTTTGGAACACCAACATGGCCGCCGTGACGTCATGTGAAAACGTAAGCGACTTGGCTCCATGCCCTCTAGTCAAGCCAAAAAATCAAGATGGCGACGAATAAACGTGAAACTGTTTACCGAATTAAGAATAATTTTTCTATTATAGAATTACTTTTCTTTCTTTTATTAATGCCAGTTGTTAATGAGGTAAAATGTTGAAAATCCACCAGCCAAAGTTCAAAATCTACTGGTATTTGGCTGGTAGACCACCGCCAAGTTCGAGACCTGCATTATTTCACCCATCTTGGATAAGGCAAAGCCAACATATGCGCATTTATTAATTAATCTTAAAAAAACGAACATGGGTAATAACTTGTAATAATTTATAGAGTCTGAGACCACCATAAACCATAGCATAAATAGAGGGTATTACATGGCCGCGCGGAGATACGAATTTTATCTTCGAGTGCTGAAAGTATCCCTCCCGAGTGAGCGAAGCGAACGAGTGAGAATCACTTTCAGCCTGAAATGTCTAGATTTAAAACAACTTGTTTTACTCATTTTCGAAATGATGAAAACGTGGTCACCAACCGCTAAAACACGTATGTTGTGTAACATGAAAAAAGATATGAAAGTTATGAAAAACAAATCATGATAATGTAAAATTTTGCAATAAAAATGTAACTGTAGTAGAGAATGATTATATTAAAGCAGAAAAGTATCTCACAATGAAGAGGAAGCTCGCGTTTTATTGGCTAATCGTGTTCGTTACCATGACGACACCTATATTCTCACTTGCGAAAGATAATAATAATAATAATAATAATAATAATAATAATAATAATAATAATAATATGTTTAAACAGGATGACCAATTCAGTTATACTGCTATCAATATGGTATATGATATGTTCACTGCGCGCGGTGAAGATATGATTTTTTAAGTAAAGGAGAAATCCTGGTATTTCATCAGTATCTATATATAATAAATGACTTTCTCCAATGGTTCCGCCATCTTGTTTTGCTCGGATGCTCATGCCCAGCTTCCTCGCAGACTCGTTCCCAGGTCCAGAATATGCAAAATGGCAGAAATGGCTTCTTTTATTCGGATTATGCCCCATTATATTTTCTGCTCCTGAGGCCTAATTGATCACTTTGCTTATACGTTTTGCTTTCCCATTTCAGACCACGTGATGCTACTCTTGGGAACAGTTTCTTTCAAATGGCGTCTTATGCACGTGCATATGTATGCATATCTTACTTCTGAAAAAACTGAAAGGAAAATTCCCTTGGGAATATCACGTGGTCTGAGATGGGAAAACAAAATGTGTAAAAGGCTTACTACTATAGGTCACTCCGATCCACCTCCCAGAAATTTCTGCAGGTGGACCACACATACACCAAATCATATGGTGATCGGGCCTTTTCTGTCGCCGGCCCGCGGCTCTGCAGCTGGAACGCGCTCCCTTTACACATCAGGTTGACTGATTTTAAAAGGGTCCTTAAGTCCCACTTATTTATTAAACTTCGCCTTCTAAATTAACTATTAACAAAATATGACGACGTAAACAAAAAATAAACAAATACTGGGTAAGGCAGGGTGACCACAACAGCTGACGCCAATTACTGTGGTATTACTTTCTATGACTTACGAAACGTAAGTATTCAAGTGTTAATGTACACTAGGTATTCATTTGGTGATTCAAGACATTCTAACAGGAAAAATCGAATTGAATTGAAGAGAAATCTGTATCAGATATATAGATATTGATTAATAAAACATTTCTTTTGTTTTCCCTCATGAATTATCAATGAGTTTTATAAAGATTGTAAAGCACTTAGGGCACTTAATGGGTAGGCACTCTAGCAACAAATTTTATTTATCTTTTATATTATATTTTCCTGGTTTCATAGCCGTTTTTTCTTTGTTTAGGAACATGGCCTCTGTCATTTCATGTGGAAACGCTCTGTACCTCCATGAATACTTAAAGTGCCCCTGTGATCAAAAAAACCACTTCCTTTTTTCCTTCAGATTTCGAAAGTGTGTTTGCTTAACACCTGACTGGCAAAATTTTGAGCTTTGATTTTTATCCAAAGGCCGTTTACTTTGAGTGTAAGTTTTGGATTTCACGGTCCGCCATTACTCACGTTCAAAACTGACCGATTGGACCTCAGACGGTTGGATCCAGGGAAAAGTGACGTCAGAGGCTCACTAGCTTAAAATTTCAGTGTGTGAACGCAGCTTATTATATATGCAAAGCGTGAGTTTAAAAGTCTGAAAGCCCAAAACCCCCGTGCTGCATATTAATTCTGCGGCGTACACACGTATTGCATTCTTAAACTAGTGAGCCTTTGACGTCATTTTCTCCTCGATCCAGCTCTCTCAAGAACATAATGTTAGTAATGGCGGACCATTACATAAGAAAATTACAGTTAAAATAACGAAGTGTCTTTTTGAAATCAAGGCTTAAAACGTGGGTCACTTAGTGTTTTGTTAACATAGTTTTGAAATCCAAAGAAAAATATTAGTTGATTTTTTGGTCACAGGGGCACTTTAAGAGTCTACACTGGAATTGTGTCCAGGAGATATGCGATCTGTAACCTGTGGTTTTTCTTTTC
>NC_090891.1:26984606-26997106 GCF_036669925.1 Montipora capricornis | reverse complement strand
GCACCAGGGAATAGATTTTGGCCAGCTCCTTAAACACATCGTCATCTGGGGACTTGCTGTATTCGCTCCTTCCCGTTGGGTTATCGTCGAACGGGTAATTCGCGACTAGTGATCCCCCATGGAGGTTCGCGCTTAGTACGAAGGGAACCTCGTCGATCCATTTCATCACTGCCAATGTCTCCAACTGGGGCGGTCCCGTAACACTCTTGAAAAACTGATCAGGGAAATTCCTGTTCAGGTCAACATTGTTCGCGTTACTCCGCCCTATGATCCAGTCTTGCCGGTTATTCCCCTCGGCCGCCAGTTCATAACCATCAGGGTTCATGCTGGGCATGAGGTGGATACGGGTGTTATCGACCATCTTTGTCAGGTTTGCGTTCCGGCCGTAGTTCACACAGAACGCTTTCGCAAGATGCAATAGCAGTTCTCGTCCAACAGCCTCGTTTCCGTGCATGTTCGCAATGTATTTGAATTCCGGCTCCCCGGGTTCATGTTCCCCAGGGTTGTCGGAGATTTCAATAACCCAGAGCTTTCGACCCTGCACGGACTTCCCAATGCTGTACAAATTGGTGATCTTCGGGTATTGCCTGTGAAGATCTTGCAAGTAAGCTGTCATTTTCTCAAAGTTATGATGCGTCCAGTCCTCTTCGCCCAAACCACGCGTCTTTGCGTTGGGCCGCGAAAAAACTACAGTAGCCCTCAGATTGATAAAAAATACCACCAGGAAAGGCCATAGTTTGCTCATGGTGACTCCAAAGCACTGCACAATGCACGCAGAAGTCTGGTCAAAAGGCTGTGCGTTTTGCTCAAAGGTTTCTTACAATGTGTCCTTTCCAAACGCAAAACCATTTAACCTCGACCCACCCTTTCTAACGTCATGGTTGAGGCTGTTTTACCCCATAGGCAGGGCTACGGGTAAAAAGAGCTAAAAGGCGAAAATGATGAGAGCCAGCGTGGTTTCTGATTGGGCCATATCCTTTCATCGCCACCTGCAATGTTTACCATGTAATTTTACGGTGAATAACCCCGATTGAGTGTTCAAACAAAAATAAACAGGTAGCTGGAATAAGCACCGAAAACAAACATTACTCGATAGCCTCTTCAGCTACTGTTATCCATTGGCTTCCTTTGACAAGCTGGAGTACTGGAATAACCGCTTTAATCCCATGTAATACGTTATTTTAATCTTCAGCCAGTTGGGTGACGAACTTTTAACCAAAAAAAAATCTTTTGTTAAGATGAATTAAATGCATTCGTTACCGAATTTCAATTAAAGTACTCGGTTTCTCAATTGTTTTCCGTAGTTTTATTTATCTTGTCGTACACCAAACCACATGTAGTGTCAATTTTTATTCTCTAAAATAAATTGACCAACGAGAAATAACAAATCTGTTTGATCATCAACTAGTAAATTCTTGTCAAGTACTTTATTGACAACAAAACGGTTTTGTTTATATAAATATCCTGAGCGTTGCACGGTTCCCGGCTATACCCCATTATATTTACAACGTAAAAATCTATTTACAATGTTTAAATGTCACTTCATCGGCCTCCTTAGCTGTTCCGATTACAAATGAAGGTACCCGACGTGCTCTTACAAATAAAAGACTGGCGTCTTTACTAAGAATTCGTTACTCTTTCAGAATGAGGAACAGCTTGGCTGCCAAGGTTACAAAAAAAAAAAATAAAATAAAAAAAATAAAAAAAAAAATAATAATAATAACAATAACAATAACAATAATAATAATGATAAAGATGACGACTACTTGATGTCACAAGCTTACCAAGGGGGGTGGTGGGGGGGAAGGAATACAAAAGGAGGCATGATAATGTGGGTGGGTAAATCCATTGGTTGTTCTGCGGAAAGCGTGGAGACACTGCAGGAAAATACTGGTATGAGCACAAACCAAGATGTGTGATCAAGACGCAAGAATTTATCCCGCCTTTCATAAACATGCGAACTTCAAATAAACCATTTCGTGTTTTGTTGTCGTAAACCACTGAAGTTGAACGGGTCGGTAGGTCATGTGCAGAATTGTGATTGGCTGATTTCTTCGCTAACTGTTGCGGCAACTGTAGTTGAAGGCAGTGAAAACGAAACCAGTGATATGGAATTTAAATTTCGGAGTACTCATATTTATTAAAGGGGGCAACAAAATCTTGTGGGACTTTGGCGTGAAATGTGATAATGTGATCGAGGCTTCGACTAACGGCGGTTGAGAGAAACCAAGATCATAGACGTAGCTTTACCTGGAGATGCACGGGTTTGTAATATAGAACAGGAGAAAATTGAGAAATGTCAGTCATTGAAAGATGAGATAGTTCCAATGTGGAACATTGGGGCTTTGAGAGGAACAACACCTTGATTTGTGAAACATGAAGCGAGTCTTGGAATTGACATAATGGTCGAGAATGTCCAGCTTTGCTAGGCATGGCAAGAGTGTTGAGGATGGTGGTTTGTTATTGGGTACCAAGGAGAAAGGAACTGGGAGAAGTTTGTCGGCTGGCTGTTGTCTGCACTCACAGCGTAAACGAGAGCCACTGACAAAGACAACATTAAAAAATTAATAATAATAAATAACAATGCAATAATAAAAATGTTACTGATAATAATAATAATAATAATAATAATAATAATAATAATAATAATAATAATCATCATCATCATTGTCATCATCATCATCCACTGATTAACCAAGCCTCGTTACCAGGCACAACGGTGACGTCATGGTCGAGGACGACAACTGAAAACTGGACCGCGTTAAGCCTATACACTGAGAAACATTGATGGTATAGTGGTAGCCATTGGTGCTGCCTCTAAACTCAGTGAGGATGGCTGACACTTAGCATGAACCATTTCCGAGTTTGTCTGTCTCCTCGTCAAAGCGAGTCTAAGCGCGGAGTTTTTGTGATGGTAATTACTTCTACTTTAAATATGAATGAAAGCTAATTTTCATTCCCGACTTTCTAAAATCCCATAATTCACCTCTCCTTGTTGTCTATTTCTCTTGGGACATGAAAATGTACCAAGAAATTTTGAAAACAATGCCTATGAAATTTTTTTGGGGGGTAAAAGAGGTATATTATGGGATTCCAAAAAGTAGAGAATAAGAAAAACTTCGCACTTTGCCTCGCTTTGAAGATGAAGCAGAAATGAACTCGGTAATCGCCTCATTACACAAGGGGGGCCTCGCGGCACTGGCTTTCGAGCCAGCGATTTGACCATTTGTTCGTTGCAAGTTTTTGATTCCGGACAAAATCAATTTCCGGTTCGGTTCGGGTAGAGTCACAAAGGCGTCTCTTCTAGTTTGTTTAGATCCGGAACGCGTCCCGTAGATTTACCCGTGTGCTCCATGGGCGGAGTCAGCGGTTTCAATCCAGTAAAAGGAGTACCTAACTTCATGTTTGGATCATCGTTGGTCGATTCGCTGACCGAAGGAGGACGAGAAGCTTTTCTTGGCAAGGGCGCCAGAAGTTCGCCCGAGGGGCTAAGAGGTCTGTCAGGAAAAGGGAAATTTATCGGCTCCGATAACGTCTGTTTGTTCACATGTCCTTGAAGAGGAAAAGATGACTGTCCTGACCATGGTGACAGAGATCCAAGAATTTGAGATTCAGGGCTTTCACGTTTGGCCGGCGGCTTGCGTGTGGGATAGGTGTTGTGCGATAGATGAGCCAGGTTCTTGTGCTGGAGAGGCTGGAGGCGAACTTCACCCAGAGGTTTATGAGTTGAGCTCATAGTTAGCGGCCCAAGATGAGACACGTTCTGAGCAATGATAAAAAAAGAACATTCCAGTGAGAAAACAAAATATAAATAAAAAGAATCGATTTTCGTTGAAGCTCCGTTAAACTGTTATTAAGGGTCCGGTTGTTCAAAAGCCGATTAACGGCAATCCCAGATTAAAAATTAACCAAGGAATTTATTTCTCTTCTCCCAGATGCTGTTCAACGCTGACATTCGGCAAAACTTGATATTAGAGGAAGTCAATATTGAAAAACAAAAATAAGCGAAAGAAACTCTCACCAAAAAAGTTGAAAACATAAGACAAGAGTTTACGCTAATGCTGGATTAAGTTAATCGCCTTTCGAACAACCGCGCTAAGGGCTTTAGGATCTACGACGGCGACACCTCCAAATATGACTTTGCACTGTTGTAAGTCTTTCGCAACTATTCCATCTCGTTCACGTCGTGTAATGTGCACGAAGTATCCTGAAAACATATTGATGGTTTGCATCTGGGAAGACCTTAGACAGCACTCACTAGCGAACCTTTGAAACGAACAGTTATGAGTGAAACGCCAAAGAATTAAGATTCCCTGCGGTGGCGAATGTTGCATTCTTTGACGGACAAATTGTTCGGTTGCAAAGGAGAAGATAAATGTGTTTAGTAAGAGTGTTTTGGACATCCACACTTTGATACTTCGAGCCGATTTATGTGGGCTCACTGCCGCATGAAATGCCATTATCGGCCGCTACGATACAAGAAAGCACTGCTACTTATTATCTAGCACTGTCACTTATTTATCTAGCACTGTCACTTATTTATCTAGCACTGCTACTTATGTATCTAGCACTGTCACTTATTTATCTAGCACTGTCACTTATTTATCTAGCACTGTCACTTAATTATCTAGCACTGCTACTTATTTATCTGGCACTCCTTATTATCTAGCACTGCTACTTATTACCTAGCATTGTCACTTATTTGTCTAGCACTGCTACTTATTATCTAGCACTGTCACTTATTTATCTAGCACTGTCACTTATTTATCTAGCACTGCTACTTATTATCTATCTTAATATCAGTTATTTGCGCGGGCTCTTAAAGCTACGCAAGGAAGCAAGATGGCCGACACATCGAACGTAAAAGGCGTAGAAGCCGACTGTAGTGTAGATGACAAGGAATGATTACGTTTTTGCAAACGTTGGCCGTGTAGCAAATATATTTGAACAGACTTAACTGATTAGACTGTAATGTGAAGTGCTAAGTATCTACTAGCGTGCGAACGAAGACGACGACCGCCGGGAATACGTCTGCGTTTGCAGGCTAGCTTTGTGGCGTCCGTCGTCGTTACTTGCTCCCTATTGATTACATGTAGTACCTTCTCACTGGACGGTAGTTTTCCAACATTTTTATGAGGTCGCATATCAAAGGACTGCAAAGATAAAAAAAAAGAATATTGAATGGATGAAACTTGTACATATATTGCAAAACAAGGGATGTATTTTTTTAATTTCTTGATACACCCACGCATTTTATTTCGTAACGTGATTCCACATCCATTATTTTTCGTACACCCCGCTTGAATATTGTACGGACTGAAAGTCTGGCGAGTGCTTGTTAAGGTAGGCTAGCAGGGAAAAGTAAGGCAAGGTAAGGTAAGGTAAGATGCACACGAACCGTTACAAGTAGAGTGAAGTGACTACGAACATGGCTGATCCCTTCCCCCACCCCCCACCTCCTGAACAGGATGCCCAAGCAGTAGGTCGCTGATACCCATCTAAACACCCTACCTCGTTCCCAGGGTCTCTCTTCTCTGCCTCCATTGTCGTTGAGAGAAGACCCTGGTTCACGCTGGTCACGTGTCTCCCAGAATCTGGGAGGTTGGCGAAATGAGTGTTAGGGGATGGGTGGCAATGTAGGCTTTGTTGACATTGAAAAGAAGGGAATCAGCACGCAATTGCTTTTGAGGAAAGATAAACATTGACAAACCTTTTGCCAGCCGTATTTTATGTACTACACATATGGAACCCGATGTGAAAGAAAAAAAGTTGTGGTCCAAATTGATCAGACGCCACAGAAAATATCCTCACGTTATTCAAGTTTTCATCCGTGTGAAGGTCCGGATCAACGAAGAATGCTAATAGTTTGCGACAATTTTAAAGGAAAGAAGATTTTGTCGTGCAAGAAAACAAGCGAAACGGTTATCCATGGAAAACAAACATGTTCAGCGATCAGCCGGTGTGTTGTTATTTAAGTTCTCGAGTCACATATCGACCTCAAATCCATCAAATCAAACTGTATTAGCATGTGCAGGTATTTCATTTTGTTCTTTGATTTTCGTTTTTCTTTCGAAAGTTAAACAACGTGATTGCTAAGGTCGCAATCTTGTACGGCGAGTTGACAGTTTGACTTATGATATTTATGTTTCAACAACTTCGTGTAAATTGTCGATGTCGTTAAGATTTTTTTTACCACTGCACCGCGCTTTAATAGCGTGTATATTTTTAGTCGCAGTAAAATGAAAGAGACATTTTTATCAAGCAAACGTAATGTTTGGTGTATTCTTTTATGTTAGTGTTTGTTCTGAAGAAGCAACTTTGGCTACTAACGAAATTATTTTTTTTTAAGGCGAACGTCAATCGCCGCTCGACATTGAAGTCGTCTTGTCGATCACAAAAGCTCTTGCTTTAAGTTTGACCGCTTTTGTGGGAATTCATCTCCTGTGGGATTATAACATCAGCTCTTTTGACCTTTTTATTTTAGAAATGCCTTGTTAAACGAATATTTTTTCGCCCAGGTGCGGTTGCGGGATCAAAATATAACAAAAACACTACCCTAGTGGAAAAATGTTTGTCGACGAGTGCCACGTGACCAGCTTGAACCAGGGTCTTCTCTCAACGACAACGGAGGCAGAGAAGAGAGACCCTGGGAACGAGGTTGCTAAACACCTGCGGAAGACCTTAGACAGCAATGACCAGAACCAGGTTGCTGACCAGCGGTTTTCGTTAAAACAATGGTTTGCTGGGGGTGATCAGTCTCGCGGGCTCAGGAAACCTGGGTTGTGGTCATTGTTATTTAAGGTTTTTCTACACCTGCCTAGGTGAAGAGAGGCAGTGTGGAGCAGAGCCTGGGCTCGAAAACTGGACCCTGGACTCGGGACTCTGACACACTGACCACTACACCACCCTGCAAAGGTTGTTGAATTGAAGCGTGAACCATTTAAGAACGATTTAAATGTATAAATCACTCGACCAGTATATTTCTCGAGGTCACCAATCCACGTGCGATCGTATTTTTACCTGTACTTCAGGGTTCCTACTCCATTCTCCAATTTTGCTCAATTCTCTGGAAAGATAGCAAACGAAGAGAGGTTTCGTTGACAATCTACGATTGTGATCTGCCACTTGAAATAATAGAAAATATAACGGCGTATTCGGTTTCCTCTTTCCTTACCCTTGAGAGTCTAAATGATGAAGTTTAGGCTGTCCAGGAAAACTTGACACCTGCATATCAAAAGAATGACATTTTTAGACACAGACGTACGAGACCACAGCTCACGAGATGTTATACTCCATCGCAGCCGTCTTTGGGATGTCACGAAACGCTCACCCCTTTGACATTAGCTACTATCAAAAAAACCATAATACTCTTTGTTTGTCCCTCAAAAAGTTTGCATAAGTATTGTTTTTATTTTCTCTTGGGATTTGCAATGGACCCAAGAGAAACTGGAAACAATGCTTATGCAAACTTTTGGAGGGACAAATAAAGAGTATTATGGTATTTTCGATACTGGCTAATTGAATCCATTTTCAATACCCCCTCTCCCCCATTCAAGCAGCGTCGAATGACAGGAAAGCGTTTAAACGCCATTGGGGGTTGGGGGGAGGGTTGAAATATCGAAATTTGAAGGTTTTGACGGCAAATGAACACACAACAACGAATCGCCTCTTCTGAATCTATACTCCAAGATCCCTCATGCTTTGACCAAAAATTAAACAACGTGAACGAGGTGGAAAAATCACGAAAAACTAACGATTGCGCGATGATATTTGGAGGTGACGTTGTCATTGTTACATTTTAGCAACTTTGAGGTCATGCGGAGGAAAAAATGAACACCTGACGATAATTTTCAATTTTCTCTCCAAGCGGATACTAATTTTTCCCTGACCATTGTCTTAATTAATCGTCGCCAGGCAGGATAAAAGCATAGAACCTTAGCCAAAAGAAGACAGACCTGTTGTAGCTTCTTCTTCTTTTTCCTCTTGTCTCGTTTATCCAGCTGGCTTACAGTCATCGCGTTCCTTGGCTGGTTTTCCTCGCCTTCGTATTCTTGCCTCCTGAGACGATTCCAAATGCAAGCCGTGTTCATCTACAATGACTTTGCAATAGTCGGAACAAATTCGACCGTTCCGACGTATTGAAACGTATGACCTTCCCCGTTTAATCTTGTCAACCCTAATCTGTCAGTTAGCCTAATCCTAGATCTTTGCTTAGTATAGGTGATCACATGAGGCTGAGTACTATTAAGGATTAATTGCACGAGTGTTTTGGAAATTTTCCAAAATTGCCCGAGTCGTGAAGCGACGAGGGCAATTTGGAAAATTTCCAAAACACAAGTGCAATTAATCCTTAATAGTACGAGGACTCATGCGATTACTTGTTCATCAATAAAGGGCAAAATTTATACGTTGCTACGCAACGGATTAACCAATCATTGACAGGTAATCAAGCCCTCTCTTGATTACCAAAAATGCCCTCGATTAAGAAAAAATGCCCTCTGTCTCAGCCAATCAGCGCTCAGTAATTTTGCCCTTTATTGATAAAAACCTAATCGAAAGATAGAACTGACCTCGCACTTATCGTCTCTTATAGACACAAAATTCAAGTGGCTTCAATGGCATCCGAACCCATAACCTCTGCGATGCCGATGCAATGCTCTAGCTCAACTGAGAGCTATGAAGCCCACCTGAGTGGCTTTATAGCTCAGTTGGTATAGAGCATTGCACCGGTATCGCAAACGTTAATACACTGAATCACTCTCGTCAATTACGAGTTCAATAAGCCTGCAACCTATGGGCTGTGTTACACTGCTGATTGAGATATACTTATGAAATACAGTGCTTTTAAAGTCGCCATTTGAGTTTTGGAACGGGAAAGGTCTTCAAAAAAAACTTAACTAACTCCAAGCACAAGCGACATTACCATTGTGATTCTTGGCGCTGTTTGGTGTGTTGTGATGGCCCGTATTCAAAGGTTGATGTGGGTAATTCTGATTTGGAACTTTTCCTTTCCACGTTCACGCCCATTTGAAAGGAATAATTAGAATGATGAGCTTCTTCTCGGCTGGAAACCGAAACGGAATCTGAGGACAGATAATAGATCCAAATTCACATTAATCCGAAAATACAATATCCCATTCGTCTTTGGGCAGAACCGGGATGGAAAAAACAAGAAAGTAATATCTTAATTTGAAAAATAATCCACTACGCTTTCCTCGTCCTTACGCACCAATTTTTCTCTGTTTACATAAGCAATTAATTGCTATGTCTATCATCAAAAAATCAAACCTTTTTTCCTTTGGATTTCAAAACTCTGTAAACTAAACAAGTGTCCCAAGTTTTAAGCCTTAATCTCAAAACAAAACTTGTTTATTTTAACTGGAATTTTCCTATTTAATGGTCCGCCATTACTAACTTTACAATATTGAGAGAGCTGGATTGACGAGAAAATGACGTCAAAGACTCACTAGTTTAAGAATGCAATGCGTTTGTTCGCTACTGAATTAATGTTCAGAACAGGAGCAAGAGTTTCGGGCTTTCAAATTTTTAAACTCGTGTTTTGCATTCATAATAAACTGCGTTTACACGCTGAAATTTTAAGCTATTGAGTGAATGACATCACTTTTCCCTAGATCCAACCCTCTGAGGTCCAGTCGGTCAGTTTTGAACGTGAGTAATGGCGGACCGTGAAAGCCAAAACTTACACTCAAATTTAACAGCCTTTGGCTAAAAATCAAAGCTCAAAATTCTGCCAGGCAGGTTTTAAGCAAACACCCTTTCAAAATCTGAAGAAATAAAGGAAGCGATTTTTTTTATCCTAGTACCACTTTAAACCAAAACACGGGAGCGAAATCTGCGTATCCACGTAATTATTAGGGAGTTTTAAGATCTACGAGGGCGAGTTCCGTGAGGATGTCACCTCAAAATATAACTTTGCAATAGCGATTAGGGAAGTTAAGCAACGACAACCTGCAGCTGACGGCCACGAGAACGTCACAAATTTGCATCTTTAGTGGTGATTACAATAACGTGAATTTCTATTTCGAGATGACGTTTCGTTGCCGTCGCCATCGTCGTTGCTTTAGTTCCCTATTAGGACTAGGGAGTTTAACAAACCACGACGGCTACGACTCAACAACGCCACAAAACAATAATATCATTGGTCAAAAGAGCATAAATAATCCAGCTGCACGTGCAGCACGGATTTTAGAAAGTATGCTTGCGGTCCTCTGCATAACGACGACGTGAAATCACCAAATTTGAGTTTTTGACGACAACGTAAGCATGCAACAGAGAATCCTTCATTCTCTCTTTTCACTCTGAAACCGCTCGTACCAATTTATTTTTAGGATACTTCGGTGACCGGAACCAATTGTCGTTTTGGGACGTTTTCGTTGACGACAGCGTCGTAGATCTTAAAGTCCCTAATCATGAAACTCAGAACGCGCATTCGTGCATCAGTATTGTGAGCACGCTGATGACATAGCTTTAAGTAAAGGCTACACAAATCACCGCTAGCTTTGCTGAAAATTCATGCACAGCTGTTTCGAGAACTTGATTTTTCCTCGCCATGCACTTGGGAATTGCCAGACTGATTTGTTGTGCGGCCAATTCTTGTGCTTCTTACTTGCTCTATCCATTCTTTTTTTTTTCCCGTGCATCCAAATTAACTTGATAAAGGCAAGTTCAAGCATGAAAATAAATCCTGAATTTAATCACGCGACTCCAACCTCGTTCCCAGGGTCTCTCTTCTCTACCTCCCTTGGTCGTTGGTCTTTAAATGAGGCTAGTCTTGACCTTGTTATGATACAGACGGGAAATGAGGCCAAAGTGAACCGGGTCGAGTGGGAGTTTACACAAATGATACAGGATTTTTTCCGGTCATTTTGGTTGGAACGGGAAAAGAGGAATACGTCTGAGGATTTCCATCTTTTTCGGAAACTTCCCGGTAGAATAAGCTGTACCATTCGAATTTCCAACCGGAATCTTCGGTTCTTGATGACAAATGATAAACGCTCCAGTTTTCAATTGCGTCGTAAAACAAATACCAAAGGAATTACTTCGACCAATCAAAGCGGATGCAAACAGCGTAATGAACCAATCCGAATGCGTAGCAATTCCGTGTAACTTGCTCAAAGCGCGGGAAAAGTCGCGCGTGCAAGTCGCAATTGGTTTTGGTTTTGCCTTCCATTGGTTGATAAACTGGCGCGAGATTTTTAAACCAATCACCGTGGGTAGCAATTGCGTTCGCGTAAATTACTTTCGACAGTCATTTGAAAACTGCTCTATGGCCTTATGACGGAATTGCTTGTTGATGTATTTCTTTGCGTGTTTCTCATTCCCTTCCTAATATTTACCTGCAAGAACTGTCATTCCCTGTCGATCTTGAGCTCCTTTTTGTTTGCTTTGCTGCTCTACTACCTACAATAAAACAAATTTCACAATCTCGGGGTCGTTAGTTTACAAAAGAGTGGTCTGCGAGTAAGCGTACATTAAATTAAAACTAAGGTGCTTACGTTGGCCAATCAAAACAGACGCAGAAAATAAGCCAATCACAACGCAAAGCAAAACCATGTGGCCAACGCTTTGGGCGGGAAACTTGACAGTGAGCAGTATGTCGCAACTCACGTTTTCCTTTCTTCTGACTGGATGAGAACGGCGTGGCGCGAAAGAAAGAAAGAGTACCAATGTTGATTTCAACGTCCGAAAGACGCCGATTTTTTTCGGAGAAATTATAAGAGGATTCGATTTCCTAAAACCTCTTCATTCCAAACATGGGCGTCGGAAGTTAGATGAATATAACTGAATACATAAGAGAACAAAGAGTGCAAATAGCGATTCCAACAAACCTCATTTCTCGCCATTATCTGTTGAGGTCTGGATTTGACTGAAGCCGAACCATCTCTGTCCTTCTTCTTTCCAAGAATAACAGACTTTGTTTTTCTGATTTCTTCTGCTATCGTGGATAAACCATACGGCAGCTAAAAGGCGGAGAGGCAGACTGTAAGGTTTAGCTCTCGATAGCAATGGAAAGATAATAAAAGATGAACCTTCAGCCTGCGTCAGGCGATTTAGCGAATTTAAGACGCTTCTTTCCACCGGGGGAGACTTTCCAATGGTCGTTTTGAATATGGACACGCGAAAACCTGGACCGTAGTCAAACGAGAACACGTCGGAGGGGGGAGGGGCTGAGGAGAAGGAGTGAGAAACCGCCAACAATCAACCCCTGAACAGAGAAGAAAAAATTGAAAACGTTGTGACGCGACCATCCAGACGTGAAATCTAACGAACAAGCCTGGCGAGGATTTCGCCAAAAAGTATAAAGTCTGTAATGTCGGTTCTACCGCAAAAAACATGCATTGTATTATTTTCCTACCGGTAACCGGGATGAAGTCACCCTGCGAGCAGTGCCTCTCTAAAAGGGCGAGCAAGAGGGGCTCTGAAGAAATCGTGTCAAGTCTTTTAAGTCGCCGCAGCCCACGTTTCTGGGTTAGTCACCC
>NC_090891.1:26974606-26979606 GCF_036669925.1 Montipora capricornis | reverse complement strand
GCAGTAGCAGTAGCAGTAGCAGTAGCAGTAGCAGTAGCAGTAGCAGTAGCAGTAGCAGTAGCAGTAGCAGTAGCAGTAGCAGTAGCAGTAGCAGTAGCAGTAGCAGTAGCAGTAGCAGTAGCAGTAGCAGTAGCAGTAGCAGTAGTAGTAGTAGTAGTAGTAGTAGTAGTAGTAGTAGTAGTAGTAGTAGTAGTAGTAGTAGTAGTAGTAGTAGTAGTAGTAGTAGTAGTAGTAGTAGTAGTAGTAGTAGTAGTAGGTGAATAAATTAGGAAAAAAGTCTTGGGTGCATTAATGAATGATCCAATGTGGTTTCAGTCCCCGGAATGGTGATGGCGCAAATAAAGAACTTAAAGAAGCACTCGAAAAAACAAAAAAACAAACGATTTTAAAAAGATTATGCCTTCCTTGTGTAATTGAACAGACGTCTCAGAGAAAATAATATTGTGATTTGATGCGTTGATCAACAAAAAAGCTACAAGAATTAATCACAGTTCGTAACCATACATAACTGATACAAATGGACTAGCACTAACAAAGACAATCGATCAAAAATACAAAAATGGTTAACGGGACCATTGTTACAGTAAATCCTTAAAAAAACTGTGAATGCTGCTTACCTGCATGAAGCTAAGCATGATTCCACTAATTATTCCAGCATATTTCCTTCCCAGTGTTTGTGGTATGATAGTCGTCGGAAACTAGAAGAGGAAAATAATGGTTTTGCACGCAATTCAAAGTTAGGCCCCGTTCACACATATCTGGAAATTATTGTATCCGAAATTTTTTTTTCCCGAATACAGCTTGGGTGCACACGTACCCCGCGAATTCGGTAGCAGAGTGGGAAATTTTTAATACGCTAACGTAACACTATCGGATCCAGTCTTTCCCGGGTGAGAGTATCGACCTTGGAAATTGAAAGAACGTTAACAAAACAGAGAAAATGGCGCCAACATACCATTTTGCGCATGCTCAACAAGCAAAATCTTGTCAAAGCACTGGGAACTGGAGTGTATCCGGATACGTGCAGATAGTGAAAACGATTCGAAAAACGATTGGAATACGATGCGCGCGGACGCAGATATTTTTTAATCCTATTTTCCGGATACCTGTGGAGGGGGCCTAAAATTAAGATTACGATAAAATGATCATGTGTCTTTACCTTCAGTCCTTTGAATCTTGGATTGCTATAAAACATTTCCATTTGTTTGGGAGGAAGAGCACCCAACACCTGCAACATTTCATTAAAAACACCTTGCATGTTAATTTTCAGGTTGACTGCACGCATGCATATTGCATGTACATGTAGGCAAATTGCATGTTGATTACACTCATCGTATCATATCATATATCTTTATTTCCTCTCGGATTCTTAGAGTAGCTTGGTGTAGCTAATATCTCCGAGAATTTACCCTCCCAACCATGATACACGACTGAAGACAGACCACAACACCGGGAACTACATGCCCTACTCTTTGCGACAAGCGTGCGGGTTTTTTTACGTCCCACAGGATTATGAACATTGAAGGGTTGTGAGACGGGATCTCCGGCTTATCGTCCTTATCCGAGAAGACTAGAGAGTCTAACCATTTGCAGATGTAATTACAAAGGCAGCATTTTCCCCTCAGTTATTTAAAGTCCCTGAGTGTTGGTCCGGCCGGAGTTGAACTCACGACCTCCCGCGTGACAGCCCGGTGATCAACCAACTGTGTATGCATGTTAATGTTGTCATGTTGATATTCCTCTTCAAGGGCTGTTCTTGCATTTCGGGAGAATCTGTGGTTATCTGGGATTACAATGTATATTGAATATCCTAGGCAACAAAATCATCTGGAATGGATGGAGAGTTGGTTGTAAGAGTTTCTATTTCCATGACAAATCAGAGATTTCTGTGAAGGTCAGCGAAGGTCAGTAAATTCTTCAAATTGGCATTTTTCTTTGTTAAAAACAAAGGAAATCACACTTTCCCCCTGAATCCTAACTCTGTTCTTGCGTTTTTACACAATTATTTCAACTAAGCCAAATGATGGCCCAGGTACAGCCTTCCATCAATCCTTTTTTTGGACTCCTTACAGTGTTCTTGGGCCAAAACTTGATAACCTATCCATAGGCATAAGTTCAGATTTCCCCAGCATGATATGCAATCCAGTCTAAAATTTTATTTAAACTTTGAACTGCACACTGGTTTGCTAGAATCTATGGCAATTGATTTTCCTTTTGAGCCAAGTGGTCAAAGCCACAAACTAACATTCCAGGATTCCCCAGTTCAAACCCCATTTTGACCACT
Source organism: Montipora capricornis (assembly GCF_036669925.1). Taxonomy (NCBI): domain Eukaryota; kingdom Metazoa; phylum Cnidaria; class Anthozoa; order Scleractinia; family Acroporidae; genus Montipora; species Montipora capricornis. The sequence goes on along the minus strand of NC_090891.1, from coordinate 26,977,322 downwards.
GGTGAGAGTTCTTCTGGTTGGTCCCTCGTCAATAGACCTTTTTACAGTTGTGTGCTAAGTTACCTGGCCTTTAAATGAAAGTGAGGCTGGAGTTGACCTTGTTATCATACAGACATCCCTCCTTTTCTTATGTTAACGATGTTGCTCTCATGCTAATTACTTGGAATTTTCATAAAAAAGCTGTCAGGTTTCTATTAAAACAAGGTCAACTCTAGCCTTACTTTCATTAATACACGTGTAGGCCAGGCAACTAAACAAACAACTGGAAAATGGTTTATTCCTTGGCTGTACTCATAAATACAGGTAGCTGGTCTGCATTCCTCCAGCTGGAATTTTTAAAAATTACAAATACAAATATCACTACAATCATCCGTTCTTGTAGTCTTAAGTAATGAATATTGCAAAGGGCACAGCTCAACAGGATCAATAAAAAATACTCTTACTTAAAGGAGCTGCTATGTGGTCCAGATATGTTTCCAAAGCAAAGCACTACAGACAGATCTATGCAATTAACTTGGAGTGAAAAAAGCTGCTCAAAGTGAGTGGTTAATTAAAACATTTTAAAATTACCAGTAAATTAAATCATGTTTCACAAACCTTTTGTATTGTGAATAGCTGATCTATTTCACTTTCTCCAGGAAAGACAGGCTATCCAAGAAACAAAAAGAAGACAAGAAATTGCCATTAAAATTTGCTATAGCAAAAGATTTAGGTACATGTACATAAATTCACTGCCACCTTAGACTTACAGGAAGACTCCCCATGCATACATGTACATGTACTGCCAACAGGTTTCAAAGGATGTAGGGCCCTTTACTTGTAGACACAGGTACAATGCACTCAAGATCAAAGCCTGAGAGGTCATGTTTATCGCTTAAACATGGCGATGGGTATTGGAATAAACATACAGAACCCCAAAGGGAAAGAAGCAAGCAGTTGGCTGTATAGTAGAGGCGACTTCAAGATCAATGAAGACAAAATTGATCCAATTCTGAACCAATGGTTAAAGGGGGGTATAGAGTGGAAAGCATCTCAGGAATGCAGAACCGTAGCCACCATAAAGTGAAGTTTGGCTTGGGAGGCTGCAATGCCCTACAGCTGTATACATATAGTTAAAATACTGGATCTGCATGAAAAATTGTTCCAGACTCAACTGCTGCTCTCACCACCAACAAGATGTCTTCTCTGGTCACAAAAATAATTCAAATTCAACACCGAAGCCTATTTTTTAAAGACTATTGTGTTCGTCATTTGAATATTATAATTGCTACTTTCCATACATGGCCCCACAAGCTGGAAGCGTCAATATTCTATCAATGGACCAAGCTTGCCTTCAAGTATAATAATGAAAAGCTGTCTGTACTTCACCTGTCCATCGCTGAGTTCCCCTAGTATACAACCAATAGCCCATATGTCAACTGGTTTTCCATAAGGTGCCCTGCAATTGCATAAGTTTATTTAATGAATTAAAATAATTAAGTTAACCATTAATTTTTTTTTTCTTCCTTGTAGTCCGGTTATTTTGCTAACTTTTGGAAAAATGGTAACCAAAAAAAAGAATCTCAATTCTGCAAAGTATTAGTCACATCCAACACATGAAGGCATTAAGGTCCTATAAAAAGGCAAGAAAAAATATTATTTTTCTTGAAATCTATACTCCTCATTAACCTTCAAGGTTTGCTCGAAAATATGACCATGTCCATCACAGAAGACCAGGGTTAATTCTATAAGAACCAACGGCAGGCAAAATTCACCGGGTATTGCATGTGAAATTGCCAGCTACAGTACTATTCCTTAGAAAATAATAATTATTATTGCCCTAAATTCTATATGAATAACATTGAGATAGATTTGCACCGAACATGAGCCTAATGCATCAACAAAGCTTTGTTCATGAAAAACAAAAGAGACGCCTGAATTCTGACTAATTTTCGGCAGAACTTTCTGTTTCCTTGTCCATGTCAATGACAGTGATCGAAGATCAAGAACACGCATTACTTTTTTTGAGACAGCGATCAAGGGGCTATGTCACACTATTTTAGCGTCTGTTCAAAACCCAAAATACATGTATGTCTTGCCATCAACTGAATTTGCAAAAAAAAATTAGAGTATTCATGAATGTACTCTCTCCAAATAAAACTTAGAAAACAACAAAAAAAAAAATTAATGATATTAGTGTTCTGTTCAAATACAATGTACCCTAATTTGTGCTCCACAATGCAGGAAAATAATGCATTCTAAGAGGCCCAAATTTCAAAATTTTCCACGGCAAAGGATCTCCCCGGACCCCCTAAAAGCTTTAGGGCCGTCAAAAAGCGCCCCTTCAGAGTGCATTGTCCATTCTTCGCCTACAACTCAGGCTTTGCCACCTACTCAAATTCTTATTGAAAACCCTGAAAGACATTGTTAATTATTATCACCTAACTTTAGAAAGGTCAAAAAGGTCTCAGTAACACTATTTTAGATCCATTTGTGGGCACAAAAGCAAAAGTGTTGACATAAATAAAATACAATTATTACAATAATTATTTCAAAAGATGCTTTATTTGCTTCTTCATCTACTTGACTGTCTGCTTTGTTTCTATCTAACAACATTGAATAGTTATTTATGACTTTTCGGCAAAAGATTGGACAGAAATTATTGGTAACCATTTGACAAAAAAAAAAACAGATACTGTAAATATTACCACTTAGAACATTTTTACCCTTACTTAGA
>NC_090891.1:26947106-26967106 GCF_036669925.1 Montipora capricornis | reverse complement strand
AATCCCCATCCAGGGCCATGAGATGATGCCTTTTGTTTCTTAAGGACTGAATTTTAATATATTGAAATAATTATAGACCCCTTTCAGTTAATTCCCAATCTGAAAGAAAAAACAATAAGATTGATCTGCATTTGAAAGGTTTGTTTCTCTCAGGGGACAGAACCATTGTTTTGTCCTCCAGATTGGGAATTACTGAAATGGGTCTATTATTGGTCTATTTGACAAATGCAGTTGTCAACTTCTACTTCATTCTATGTAGTTTAGTTCAACATATTTTGCAAATATACTTGATGATTTGTATTTTCTATCTTAAAGAGAACAGGACCTGAACAATCGATGGCAATCAATATCAATTAATTGATTGATATTGATAATCAATGGATAATCATCAATCACGCAGGTTTTAGTGATTATCGATGAGAATCAATTAAATCGACCAATCGATGACTGCCAATCGATCCATGGCATTTAATTAACCGAAATTGATTGTCATCGATTGATCGATTGATTTTCCGATCATCGATTTCCATCAATTGTTCAGGCCCTGAGAGAAGCATGTACATTATTAACATCAGTTCAATTCCCCTTTCCAGACTGTTATGTAACATTTAATTGTTTAATTTCAATTAATAACGTTGGTTACTGAAATACATGTAGTTTACTTTTAAAAATATATTGGGAAGAGATAAAGCTCCTGTAAATAAACTAGACATTTGTAAACTTACAATAACACAAGTAAAAGTTGTTGTTATCGTTACGTTCTGTCGAGAAGAAAGCATTAAAAGATCGCGGAGGATAAGAAGAAATCTAGTTGTCATCAAGCAGATTAATTAAATTGGATGAGTTGATTATTTGTTTTGGAAATTTTAGGCTTCACGCCGAAACCAGTACACGTATTTTCTTTAATTTACCTTGTGTCTGCACCTTAAAACAACTCCGTAGGCCCCTAGGAATAAAACAAGAGATCGTGCAATATACATATACATATATATATTCTGACTACTTGCTGGGCATGTAAATCTCGAGGAGCGATTGTGAGATCGAAACAAATACTACAACGCTCGCAACTGGCGTCCAAATCCATTTCATTTTCATCACTATTTAAATAATAATTAAGCGATTAATAAGTGACCATACCTTCGCCTACAATTCCAAGAACTTCGTATTTATTCATCAGCGTTTAACAGACACTGTAAAGCATCTTAAATAATTCATTTTTCCGCTGCATGCCGTTGGCATAGCATGAACGATGAACCCGCCAACAATACAACAAGTGTGCCTCCCTTGAGTGCCCTCTTTTTCAGGAAGTAGTTTCCCCGAGAGACTCTAATGGCAAGAATGGAGACACGGAAATGCCCATTTGTATGCTTGTCGACGAAAAACTGCTGTTATCCAGGCCAATACTTTACAGTTTGTGATCGTAACTATCGCACATTTTTATCATTTCGGTAACCAACAAGTTTATTTTTCTTTCCCACAATGCCATGTAACGAATGAAATTCCTTTCTGATGACGTGTTGATCCCGTATTTTGACCCCGTTTGGATTTGCGCGTGACATGCCAGATGTCGCGTGACAGCTTACTCTGTACTTACAGTATCTCGGAAATTAGAGAGCATATGATTGCTAAATGGATTTAGATGGTAATATCCAGACAAGAACTGTAACCAAGTAATACAGGCTAAATTAAGTCTCGTGGATGAACCCATTCTCTGACATCACGCGATAGGTAGTTCGGTTTGAAGACAACCGTCCCCAACAGTATTTGACTACCTTGTAAAACACGGTCACAGGACCGCGGTTGTCTTCAAACCGAACTACCAGAAATTGTGCAGATTGGTGAGTACTGGTGGTATGCATTTGTTGAGATACTACTTTCCCCTATTACATTTGTCAGTCTTGAGATACTCCATTCCAACTTTCAAGGTCACCCAACCAGCAGATTAAGCCCAGAGGCTTTGAGAGAGATTTCTGTGCTCCTTGCAATGTCAGTAAGGACTGTCTAAGAGATGTTGTTATCACCTAGAAGAATTTGATCTGTTCGGATATCTTAGCTGAAAAATTGGTAGCTGAACGTTACCTTCTGGTAACTTCCAACCGAACCATTTTCTCATCCGAAACTGCCAGGTGACCTTTTCAAGTGCCATAAATTGCACAAATATCCCCGTCCGAAAACATAAAGGCCTAGTTTTTCCTGGTTACGAATCTTTTAGGAAATGCTTTAGTAAAGAAATCTTTAACTGTTTGGCAATGTAAAACCGAAATTCGTAGAATAGTTTGGCTCTCCCGATTCCCGAACACATATTTCACCAAAGATTATCGTTGGGTGCCCCTGAACTTTTCTCCATTACACTACCCAAATAGTTAAAAGACTCAACTTCCCCCAGTTCCTGCCCCTCAATTTTCACTAGCTCATCAGTGCCTGCATCGATCCTCAGGATCTTTGCCTTCCGTTTATTGATCGTCAGCCCTACTTGCGCTGAGGTGTGCTGCAGGTCCGATGTTTTTTCCTGCATCTGCTGATGGTTGAACAGGGACTCTGGCCACTTCCAGGGCAACAAGTCCGCAAATCATGGACTTTCGGGGCGTCTACGCACGCTCTGAAATTTGAAACAACAGTGGTTGTCAACAGAGTCCTTCTTATTCTTGGTGCTGACCAATAGAAAAGCGGGCTCTGGGGACGAGATAAGGAACGGTATGGGTTGCTGAATTTAACATTTGGATCATAACTTAAATCTAAGCATGTTTATTTTATTGGGCGCCAGTTTTTAATTAGGAAGGGTTCTCCATCCTTTTTCGGTTAGCTTAATTAACTCTTTCCGTCCCAAGTGAGTGCATTTTTTTCCAATACTGTTTTTGGCCACAAACTGACGTTGCACTTGGCTTCGCCTTATAACAAGTATTCATTGAAACATATGCGGTTTTGGCTAACTGTGGGCTCAGCTTTGGATGTCAACAGGTCATGGTAGGCTTATCGCTTTATAAGTAATTTATCCCGCCATCTTCGTCTACAGAAGCCCCCAGCCTGGCATCATTAAGCTAGAATGTGGGTAAAGGCAAGCCTTTGAAAGAAAACAGAGGTGAGAGATGGTTTCATAAAGACTGGGACGCCTAAAATGCTTCGTTGTAAACATGGCGGTTCATGAGTGAATTTGTCTCTCTGGCCTTTCTGTGGACGAATTCCAGGACCTACCGATACAATTCAGGGGGGAACGTTTGGAAAGTTAAAAACTTCAATCCATGCTGTATTTTGCTGGTAGGACTGGGAGGCCCGACACTTATAAAAAAATCAATGAAATGAGAATCGGGGGTCTTCCCTTGTCATGGAATGGCAGAATTACCCAGAATTCTTTTTGGGCATGAACGAGGCAAATGGCTGAAGCGCGGCCGGCCGGCCGGAGGAAAAAGCGAGAAGAAAATTTCTAGCCAGATACGAAGGAGGAGCCCTGGTGCGTGCTGTTAACGTAGACTTTTGATTTCTGAACAAGTTTTTATCATGGAAAATTGGCGACAAAGTAGTAGTGCTCTTTCCGCTGTTATCCTGGTAGCAAAAACTGGCCTTTCGTGATTTCTTGTCAAGGAAACGGTATAACAATTAGATTTATATTTGCAGGTTACCTGCCCTCTTGTCACTTAAGTCAAAGTCTACATCATTATGACTATAAGCGCATTTAGACTTTCTTCATATATATTACATGTACTGTAGAAAAATCTGTCTTTTAATGATTTGCCTGCTATTGTATAGGAAAAACATATTTTCTCTCCGGTCTTCTTCAGTCTTATGATCTTCGCGGAAATTCCATTCTGTCCCTCAAGAAACCTAGAACAACCAGTTATGGTCCTAGTTCTTCTTCTTAGCTATCAGCTAAGTTGCGGAATGCGCTACCTGATTAATTGTTTATCCACTGGTTTTAAAAGAGAATCCAGCTAGGCTGCATTTTGTATAGCGGCTTTTCTTTTCAATTAAAATATCCTTAAATTTTATGTATCTACTTATGTCTCTGTAGGTGCTCTGTATTTTAGCTGTAAATGTAATGTCTCGAAGATACTAACCCTGCTTGTACTTATTCTGTATTTCGAGATGAAATAAAGTTATTTATGCCTGTATGTCTGTTAACTTTAGCAGGGCGCATGCGTACACTTAATTTGTAATCTGCGACTCCAGTGCTTACCATATGACACAGAAAATGACTTTTCCCTTATATATTTAGGCGATCGAATTCTTATGTAAAATTGACAAGGGCGGTCTGGAGCTGTGAGTAGGCGTGGGATTTGTCTCATATGGTTTAGGGGCCGACATATCTCTCCCTCAATGCCGTACCGGGAGGCAAGGTCGGTAGCAGAAAGCAGCGAAGGGCCAACTGCGTCCAAAAGCGATCGCACGGGCCGAAATCCCGGGATGACTCGTTTGGTACGACGCTCCAGCGCCGGATGTCTGGAGGTACTGCGTTTTGTTCTCTTGTTCAAACATTCCGTCAGCGCATGCGTTAATGTTCTCCCTTTCCTTTATAGAAAAACACAATGAAAAAAGATGCTGTTTTTTTACAGGCAACTTGTTGACATTTCAGTTGATTCTACAGGCACAAAGGTAACATAAGAACCATGCGTTTCTGGTCTTCTGGAGACAGAGGAGAGACTGGGACGCCTAAAATGCTTCGTTGTAAACATGGCGGTTCATGAGTGAATTTGTCTCTCTGGCCTTTCTGTGGACGAATTCCAGGACCTACCGATACAATTCAGGGGGGAAAGTTTTGAAAGTTAAAAACTTCAATCCATGCTGTATTTTGCTGGTAGGACTGGGTGGCCCGACACTTATAAAAAAATCAATGAAATGAGAATCGGGGGTCTTCCCTTGTCATGGAATGGCAGAATTACCCAGAATTCTTTTTGGGCATGAACGAGGCAAATGGCTGAAGCGCGGCCGGCCGGCCGGAGGAAAAAGCGAGAAGAAAATTTCTAGCCAGATACGAAGGAGGAGCCCTGGTGCGTGCTGTTAACGTAGACTTTTGATTTCTGAACAAGTTTTTATCATGGAAAATTGGCGACAAAGTAGTAGTGCTCTTTCCGCTGTTATCCTGGTAGCAAAAACTGGCCTTTCGTGATTTCTTGTCAAGGAAACGGTATAACAATTAGATTTATATTTGCAGGTTACCTGCCCTCTTGTCACTTAAGTCAAAGTCTACATCATTATGACTATAAGCGCATTTAGACTTTCTTCATATATATTACATGTACTGTAGAAAAATCTGTCTTTTAATGATTTGCCTGCTATTGTATAGGAAAAACATATTTTCTCTCCGGTCTTCTTCAGTCTTATGATCTTCGCGAAAATTCCATTCTGTCCCTCAAGAAACCTAGAACAACCAGTTATGGTCCTAGTTCTTCTTCTTAGCTATCAGCTAAGTTGCGGAATGCGCTACCTGATTAATTGTTTACCCACTGGTTTTAAAAGAGAATCCAGCTAGGCTGCATTTTGTATAGCGGCTTTTCTTTTCAATTAAAATATCCTTAAATTTTATGTATCTACTTATGTCTCTGTAGGTGCTCTGTATTTTAGCTGTAAATGTAATGTCTCGAAGATACTAACCCTGCTTGTACTTATTCTGTATTTCGAGATGAAATAAAGTTATTTATGCCTGTATGTCTGTTAACTTTAGCAGGGCGCATGCGTACACTTAATTTGTAATCTGCGACTCCAGTGCTTACCATATGACACAGAAAATGACTTTTCCCTTATATATTTAGGCGATCGAATTCTTATGTAAAATTGACAAGGGCGGTCTGGAGCTGTGAGTAGGCGTGGGATTTGTCTCATATGGTTTAGGGGCCGACATATCTCTCCCTCAATGCCGTACCGGGAGGCAAGGTCGGTAGCAGAAAGCAGCGAAGGGCCAACTGCGTCCAAAAGCGATCGCACGGGCCGAAATCCCGGGATGACTCGTTTGGTACGACGCTCCAGCGCCGGATGTCTGGAGGTACTGCGTTTTGTTCTCTTGTTCAAACATTCCGTCAGCGCATGCGTTAATGTTCTCCCTTTCCTTTATAGAAAAACACAATGAAAAAAGATGCTGTTTTTTTACAGGCAATTTGTTGACATTTCAGTTGATTCTACAGGCACAAAGGTAACGTAAGAACCATGCGTTTCTGGTCTTCTGGTGACAGACGAGAGACTCGGACGCCTAAAATGCTTCGTTGTAAACATGGCGGTTCATGAGTGAATTTGTCTCTCTGGCCTTTCTGTGGACGAATTCCAGGACCTACCGATACAATTCAGGGGGGAAAGTTTTGAAAGTTAAAAACTTCAATCCATGCTGTATTTTGCTGGTAGGACTGGGTGGCCCGACACTTATAAAAAAATCAATGAAATGAGAATCGGGGGTCTTCCCTTGTCATGGAATGGCAGAATTACCCAGAATTCTTTTTGGGCATGAACGAGGCAAATGGCTGAAGCGCGGCCGGCCGGCCGGAGGAAAAAGCGAGAAGAAAATTTCTAGCCAGATACGAAGGAGGAGCCCTGGTGCGTGCTGTTAACGTAGACTTTTGATTTCTGAACAAGTTTTTATCATGGAAAATTGGCGACAAAGTAGTAGTGCTCTTTCCGCTGTTATCCTGGTAGCAAAAACTGGCCTTTCGTGATTTCTTGTCAAGGAAACGGTATAACAATTAGATTTATATTTGCAGGTTACCTGCCCTCTTGTCACTTAAGTCAAAGTCTACATCATTATGACTATAAGCGCATTTAGACTTTCTTCATATATATTACATGTACTGTAGAAAAATCTGTCTTTTAATGATTTGCCTGCTATTGTATAGGAAAAACATATTTTCTCTCCGGTCTTCTTCAGTCTTATGATCTTCGCGGAAATTCCATTCTGTCCCTCAAGAAACCTAGAACAACCAGTTATGGTCCTAGTTCTTCTTCTTAGCTATCAGCTAAGTTGCGGAATGCGCTACCTGATTAATTGTTTATCCACTGGTTTTAAAAGAGAATCCAGCTAGGCTGCATTTTGTATAGCGGCTTTTCTTTTCAATTAAAATATCCTTAAATTTTATGTATCTACTTATGTCTCTGTAGGTGCTCTGTATTTTAGCTGTAAATGTAATGTCTCGAAGATACTAACCCTGCTTGTACTTATTCTGTATTTCGAGATGAAATAAAGTTATTTATGCCTGTATGTCTGTTAACTTTAGCAGGGCGCATGCGTACACTTAATTTGTAATCTGCGACTCCAGTGCTTACCATATGACACAGAAAATGACTTTTCCCTTATATATTTAGGCGATCGAATTCTTATGTAAAATTGACAAGGGCGGTCTGGAGCTGTGAGTAGGCGTGGGATTTGTCTCATATGGTTTAGGGGCCGACATATCTCTCCCTCAATGCCGTACCGGGAGGCAAGGTCGGTAGCAGAAAGCAGCGAAGGGCCAACTGCGTCCAAAAGCGATCGCACGGGCCGAAATCCCGGGATGACTCGTTTGGTACGACGCTCCAGCGCCGGATGTCTGGAGGTACTGCGTTTTGTTCTCTTGTTCAAACATTCCGTCAGCGCATGCGTTAATGTTCTCCCTTTCCTTTATAGAAAAACACAATGAAAAAAGATGCTGTTTTTTTACAGGCAACTTGTTGACATTTCAGTTGATTCTACAGGCACAAAGGTAACATAAGAACCATGCGTTTCTGGTCTTCTGGAGACAGAGGAGAGACTGGGACGCCTAAAATGCTTCGTTGTAAACATGGCGGTTCATGAGTGAATTTGTCTCTCTGGCCTTTCTGTGGACGAATTCCAGGACCTACCGATACAATTCAGGGGGGAAAGTTTTGAAAGTTAAAAACTTCAATCCATGCTGTATTTTGCTGGTAGGACTGGGTGGCCCGACACTTATAAAAAAATCAATGAAATGAGAATCGGGGGTCTTCCCTTGTCATGGAATGGCAGAATTACCCAGAATTCTTTTTGGGCATGAACGAGGCAAATGGCTGAAGCGCGGCCGGCCGGCCGGAGGAAAAAGCGAGAAGAAAATTTCTAGCCAGATACGAAGGAGGAGCCCTGGTGCGTGCTGTTAACGTAGACTTTTGATTTCTGAACAAGTTTTTATCATGGAAAATTGGCGACAAAGTAGTAGTGCTCTTTCCGCTGTTATCCTGGTAGCAAAAACTGGCCTTTCGTGATTTCTTGTCAAGGAAACGGTATAACAATTAGATTTATATTTGCAGGTTACCTGCCCTCTTGTCACTTAAGTCAAAGTCTACATCATTATGACTATAAGCGCATTTAGACTTTCTTCATATATATTACATGTACTGTAGAAAAATCTGTCTTTTAATGATTTGCCTGCTATTGTATAGGAAAAACATATTTTCTCTCCGGTCTTCTTCAGTCTTATGATCTTCGCGAAAATTCCATTCTGTCCCTCAAGAAACCTAGAACAACCAGTTATGGTCCTAGTTCTTCTTCTTAGCTATCAGCTAAGTTGCGGAATGCGCTACCTGATTAATTGTTTACCCACTGGTTTTAAAAGAGAATCCAGCTAGGCTGCATTTTGTATAGCGGCTTTTCTTTTCAATTAAAATATCCTTAAATTTTATGTATCTACTTATGTCTCTGTAGGTGCTCTGTATTTTAGCTGTAAATGTAATGTCTCGAAGATACTAACCCTGCTTGTACTTATTCTGTATTTCGAGATGAAATAAAGTTATTTATGCCTGTATGTCTGTTAACTTTAGCAGGGCGCATGCGTACACTTAATTTGTAATCTGCGACTCCAGTGCTTACCATATGACACAGAAAATGACTTTTCCCTTATATATTTAGGCGATCGAATTCTTATGTAAAATTGACAAGGGCGGTCTGGAGCTGTGAGTAGGCGTGGGATTTGTCTCATATGGTTTAGGGGCCGACATATCTCTCCCTCAATGCCGTACCGGGAGGCAAGGTCGGTAGCAGAAAGCAGCGAAGGGCCAACTGCGTCCAAAAGCGATCGCACGGGCCGAAATCCCGGGATGACTCGTTTGGTACGACGCTCCAGCGCCGGATGTCTGGAGGTACTGCGTTTTGTTCTCTTGTTCAAACATTCCGTCAGCGCATGCGTTAATGTTCTCCCTTTCCTTTATAGAAAAACACAATGAAAAAAGATGCTGTTTTTTTACAGGCAAATTGTTGACATTTCAGTTGATTCTACAGGCACAAAGGTAACGTAAGAACCATGCGTTTCTGGTCTTCTGGTGACAGAGGAGAGACTCGGACGCCTAAAATGCTTCGTTGTAAACATGGCGGTTCATGAGTGAATTTGTCTCTCTGGCCTTTCTGTGGACGAATTCCAGGACCTACCGATACAATTCAGGGGGGAAAGTTTTGAAAGTTAAAAACTTCAATCCATGCTGTATTTTGCTGGTAGGACTGGGTGGCCCGACACTTATAAAAAAATCAATGAAATGAGAATCGGGGGTCTTCCCTTGTCATGGAATGGCAGAATTACCCAGAATTCTTTTTGGGCATGAACGAGGCAAATGGCTGAAGCGCGGCCGGCCGGCCGGAGGAAAAAGCGAGAAGAAAATTTCTAGCCAGATACGAAGGAGGAGCCCTGGTGCGTGCTGTTAACGTAGACTTTTGATTTCTGAACAAGTTTTTATCATGGAAAATTGGCGACAAAGTAGTAGTGCTCTTTCCGCTGTTATCCTGGTAGCAAAAACTGGCCTTTCGTGATTTCTTGTCAAGGAAACGGTATAACAATTAGATTTATATTTGCAGGTTACCTGCCCTCTTGTCACTTAAGTCAAAGTCTACATCATTATGACTATAAGCGCATTTAGACTTTCTTCATATATATTACATGTACTGTAGAAAAATCTGTCTTTTAATGATTTGCCTGCTATTGTATAGGAAAAACATATTTTCTCTCCGGTCTTCTTCAGTCTTATGATCTTCGCGAAAATTCCATTCTGTCCCTCAAGAAACCTAGAACAACCAGTTATGGTCCTAGTTCTTCTTCTTAGCTATCAGCTAAGTTGCGGAATGCGCTACCTGATTAATTGTTTACCCACTGGTTTTAAAAGAGAATCCAGCTAGGCTGCATTTTGTATAGCGGCTTTTCTTTTCAATTAAAATATCCTTAAATTTTATGTATCTACTTATGTCTCTGTAGGTGCTCTGTATTTTAGCTGTAAATGTAATGTCTCGAAGATACTAACCCTGCTTGTACTTATTCTGTATTTCGAGATGAAATAAAGTTATTTATGCCTGTATGTCTGTTAACTTTAGCAGGGCGCATGCGTACACTTAATTTGTAATCTGCGACTCCAGTGCTTACCATATGACACAGAAAATGACTTTTCCCTTATATATTTAGGCGATCGAATTCTTATGTAAAATTGACAAGGGCGGTCTGGAGCTGTGAGTAGGCGTGGGATTTGTCTCATATGGTTTAGGGGCCGACATATCTCTCCCTCAATGCCGTACCGGGAGGCAAGGTCGGTAGCAGAAAGCAGCGAAGGGCCAACTGCGTCCAAAAGCGATCGCACGGGCCGAAATCCCGGGATGACTCGTTTGGTACGACGCTCCAGCGCCGGATGTCTGGAGGTACTGCGTTTTGTTCTCTTGTTCAAACATTCCGTCAGCGCATGCGTTAATGTTCTCCCTTTCCTTTATAGAAAAACACAATGAAAAAAGATGCTGTTTTTTTACAGGCAATTTGTTGACATTTCAGTTGATTCTACAGGCACAAAGGTAACGTAAGAACCATGCGTTTCTGGTCTTCTGGTGACAGAGGAGAGACTCGGACGCCTAAAATGCTTCGTTGTAAACATGGCGGTTCATGAGTGAATTTGTCTCTCTGGCCTTTCTGTGGACGAATTCCAGGACCTACCGATACAATTCAGGGGGGAAAGTTTTGAAAGTTAAAAACTTCAATCCATGCTGTATTTTGCTGGTAGGACTGGGTGGCCCGACACTTATAAAAAAATCAATGAAATGAGAATCGGGGGTCTTCCCTTGTCATGGAATGGCAGAATTACCCAGAATTCTTTTTGGGCATGAACGAGGCAAATGGCTGAAGCGCGGCCGGCCGGCCGGAGGAAAAAGCGAGAAGAAAATTTCTAGCCAGATACGAAGGAGGAGCCCTGGTGCGTGCTGTTTACGTAGACTTTTGATTTCTGAACAAGTTTTTATCATCGAAAATTGGCCACAAAGTAGTAGTGCTCTTTCCGCTGTTATCCTGGTAGCAAAAACTGGCCTTTCGTGATTTCTTGTCAAGGAAACGGTATAACAATTAGATTTATATTTGCAGGTTACCTGCCCTCTTGTCACTTAAGTCAAAGTCTACATCATTATGACTATAAGCGCATTTAGACTTTCTTCATATATATTACATGTACTGTAGAAAAATCTGTCTTTTAATGATTTGCCTGCTATTGTATAGGAAAAACATATTTTCTCTCCGGTCTTCTTCAGTCTTATGATCTTGGCGGAAATTCCATTCTGTCCCTCAAGAAACCTAGAACAACCAGTTATGGTCCTAGTTCTTCTTCTTAGCTATCAGCTAAGTTGCGGAATGCGCTACCTGATTAATTGTTTATCCACTGGTTTTAAAAGAGAATCCAGCTAGGCTGCATTTTGTATAGCGGCTTTTCTTTTCAATTAAAATATCCTTAAATTTTATGTATCTACTTATGTCTCTGTAGGTGCTCTGTATTTTAGCTGTAAATGTAATGTCTCGAAGATACTAACTCTGCTTGTACTTATTCTGTATTTCGAGATGAAATAAAGTTATTTATGCCTGTATGTCTGTTAACTTTAGCAGGGCGCATGCGTACACTTAATTTGTAATCTGCGACTCCAGTGCTTACCATATGACACAGAAAATGACTTTTCCCTTATATATTTAGGCGATCGAATTCTTATGTAAAATTGACAAGGGCGGTCTGGAGCTGTGAGTAGGCGTGGGATTTGTCTCATATGGTTTAGGGGCCGACATATCTCTCCCTCAATGCCGTACCGGGAGGCAAGGTCGGTAGCAGAAAGCAGCGAAGGGCCAACTGCGTCCAAAAGCGATCGCACGGGCCGAAATCCCGGGATGACTCGTTTGGTACGACGCTCCAGCGCCGGATGTCTGGAGGTACTGCGTTTTGTTCTCTTGTTCAAACATTCCGTCAGCGCATGCGTTAATGTTCTCCCTTTCCTTTATAGAAAAACACAATGAAAAAAGATGCTGTTTTTTTACAGGCAACTTGTTGACATTTCAGTTGATTCTACAGGCACAAAGGTAACGTAAGAACCAGGCGGTTCTGGGTTTTTGGGGACAGAGGAGAGACTGGGACGCCTAAAATGCTTCGTTGTAAACATGGCGGTTCATGAGTGAATTTGTCTCTCTGGCCTTTCTGTGGACGAATTCCAGGACCTACCGATACAATTCAGGGGGGAAAGTTTTGAAAGTTAAAAACTTCAATCCATGCTGTATTTTGCTGGTAGGACTGGGTGGCCCGACACTTATAAAAAAATCAATGAAATGAGAATCGGGGGTCTTCCCTTGTCATGGAATGGCAGAATTACCCAGAATTCTTTTTGGGCATGAACGAGGCAAATGGCTGAAGCGCGGCCGGCCGGCCGGAGGAAAAAGCGAGAAGAAAATTTCTAGCCAGATACGAAGGAGGAGCCCTGGTGCGTGCTGTTAACGTAGACTTTTGATTTCTGAACAAGTTTTTATCATGGAAAATTGGCGACAAAGTAGTAGTGCTCTTTCCGCTGTTATCCTGGTAGCAAAAACTGGCCTTTCGTGATTTCTTGTCAAGGAAACGGTATAACAATTAGATTTATATTTGCAGGTTACCTGCCCTCTTGTCACTTAAGTCAAAGTCTACATCATTATGACTATAAGCGCATTTAGACTTTCTTCATATATATTACATGTACTGTAGAAAAATCTGTCTTTTAATGATTTGCCTGCTATTGTATAGGAAAAACATATTTTCTCTCCGGTCTTCTTCAGTCTTATGATCTTGGCGGAAATTCCATTCTGTCCCTCAAGAAACCTAGAACAACCAGTTATGGTCCTAGTTCTTCTTCTTAGCTATCAGCTAAGTTGCGGAATGCGCTACCTGATTAATTGTTTATCCACTGGTTTTAAAAGAGAATCCAGCTAGGCTGCATTTTGTATAGCGGCTTTTCTTTTCAATTAAAATATCCTTAAATTTTATGTATCTACTTATGTCTCTGTAGGTGCTCTGTATTTTAGCTGTAAATGTAATGTCTCGAAGATACTAACTCTGCTTGTACTTATTCTGTATTTCGAGATGAAATAAAGTTATTTATGCCTGTATGTCTGTTAACTTTAGCAGGGCGCATGCGTACACTTAATTTGTAATCTGCGACTCCAGTGCTTACCATATGACACAGAAAATGACTTTTCCCTTATATATTTAGGCGATCGAATTCTTATGTAAAATTGACAAGGGCGGTCTGGAGCTGTGAGTAGGCGTGGGATTTGTCTCATATGGTTTAGGGGCCGACATATCTCTCCCTCAATGCCGTACCGGGAGGCAAGGTCGGTAGCAGAAAGCAGCGAAGGGCCAACTGCGTCCAAAAGCGATCGCACGGGCCGAAATCCCGGGATGACTCGTTTGGTACGACGCTCCAGCGCCGGATGTCTGGAGGTACTGCGTTTTGTTCTCTTGTTCAAACATTCCGTCAGCGCATGCGTTAATGTTCTCCCTTTCCTTTATAGAAAAACACAATGAAAAAAGATGCTGTTTTTTTACAGGCAACTTGTTGACATTTCAGTTGATTCTACAGGCACAAAGGTAACGTAAGAACCATGCGTTTCTGGTTTTCTGGAGACAGAGGAGAGACTGGGACGCCTAAAATGCTTCGTTGTAAACATGGCGGTTCATGAGTGAATTTGTCTCTCTGGCCTTTCTGTGGACGAATTCCAGGACCTACCGATACAATTCAGGGGGGAAAGTTTTGAAAGTTAAAAACTTCAATCCATGCTGTATTTTGCTGGTAGGACTGGGTGGCCCGACACTTATAAAAAAATCAATGAAATGAGAATCGGGGGTCTTCCCTTGTCATGGAATGGCAGAATTACCCAGAATTCTTTTTGGGCATGAACGAGGCAAATGGCTGAAGCGCGGCCGGCCGGCCGGAGGAAAAAGCGAGAAGAAAATTTCTAGCCAGATACGAAGGAGGAGCCCTGGTGCGTGCTGTTAACGTAGACTTTTGATTTCTGAACAAGTTTTTATCATGGAAAATTGGCGACAAAGTAGTAGTGCTCTTTCCGCTGTTATCCTGGTAGCAAAAACTGGCCTTTCGTGATTTCTTGTCAAGGAAACGGTATAACAATTAGATTTATATTTGCAGGTTACCTGCCCTCTTGTCACTTAAGTCAAAGTCTACATCATTATGACTATAAGCGCATTTAGACTTTCTTCATATATATTACATGTACTGTAGAAAAATCTGTCTTTTAATGATTTGCCTGCTATTGTATAGGAAAAACATATTTTCTCTCCGGTCTTCTTCAGTCTTATGATCTTCGCGGAAATTCCATTCTGTCCCTCAAGAAACCTAGAACAACCAGTTATGGTCCTAGTTCTTCTTCTTAGCTATCAGCTAAGTTGCGGAATGCGCTACCTGATTAATTGTTTATCCACTGGTTTTAAAAGAGAATCCAGCTAGGCTGCATTTTGTATAGCGGCTTTTCTTTTCAATTAAAATATCCTTAAATTTTATGTATCTACTTATGTCTCTGTAGGTGCTCTGTATTTTAGCTGTAAATGTAATGTCTCGAAGATACTAACCCTGCTTGTACTTATTCTGTATTTCGAGATGAAATAAAGTTATTTATGCCTGTATGTCTGTTAACTTTAGCAGGGCGCATGCGTACACTTAATTTGTAATCTGCGACTCCAGTGCTTACCATATGACACAGAAAATGACTTTTCCCTTATATATTTAGGCGATCGAATTCTTATGTAAAATTGACAAGGGCGGTCTGGAGCTGTGAGTAGGCGTGGGATTTGTCTCATATGGTTTAGGGGCCGACATATCTCTCCCTCAATGCCGTACCGGGAGGCAAGGTCGGTAGCAGAAAGCAGCGAAGGGCCAACTGCGTCCAAAAGCGATCGCACGGGCCGAAATCCCGGGATGACTCGTTTGGTACGACGCTCCAGCGCCGGATGTCTGGAGGTACTGCGTTTTGTTCTCTTGTTCAAACATTCCGTCAGCGCATGCGTTAATGTTCTCCCTTTCCTTTATAGAAAAACACAATGAAAAAAGATGCTGTTTTTTTACAGGCAACTTGTTGACATTTCAGTTGATTCTACAGGCACAAAGGTAACGTAAGAACCATGCGTTTCTGGTCTTCTGGAGACAGAGGAGAGACTGGGACGCCTAAAATGCTTCGTTGTAAACATGGCGGTTCATGAGTGAATTTGTCTCTCTGGCCTTTCTGTGGACGAATTCCAGGACCTACCGATACAATTCAGGGGGGAAAGTTTTGAAAGTTAAAAACTTCAATCCATGCTGTATTTTGCTGGTAGGACTGGGTGGCCCGACACTTATAAAAAAATCAATGAAATGAGAATTGGTGGTCTTCCCTTGTCATGAAATGGCAGAATTACCCAGAATTCTTTTTGGGTATGAACGAGGCAACTTGAGAAGCACGAGACTGGTCCTCATCAAATGGCTGAAGCGCGGCCGGCCGGCCGGAGGAAAAAGCGAGAAGAAAATTTCTAGCCAGATACGAAGGAGGAGCCCTGGTGCGTGCTGTTAACGTAGACTTTTGATTTCTGAACAAGTTTTTATCATGGAAAATTGGCGACAAAGTAGTAGTGCTCTTTCCGCTGTTATCCTGGTAGCAAAAACTGGCCTTTCGTGATTTCTTGTCAAGGAAACGGTATAACAATTAGATTTATATTTGCAGGTTACCTGCCCTCTTGTCACTTAAGTCAAAGTCTACATCATTATGACTATAAGCGCATTTAGACTTTCTTCATATATATTACATGTACTGTAGAAAAATCTGTCTTTTAATGATTTGCCTGCTATTGTATAGGAAAAACATATTTTCTCTCCGGTCTTCTTCAGTCTT
The DNA here is from genome assembly GCF_036669925.1 of Montipora capricornis. Classification (NCBI taxonomy): domain Eukaryota; kingdom Metazoa; phylum Cnidaria; class Anthozoa; order Scleractinia; family Acroporidae; genus Montipora; species Montipora capricornis. The sequence continues at coordinate 26,951,024 of NC_090891.1, read as the reverse complement.
ATGATCTTCGCGGAAATTCCATTCTGTCCCTCAAGAAACCTAGAACAACCAGTTATGGTCCTAGTTCTTCTTCTTAGCTATCAGCTAAGTTGCGGAATGCGCTACCTGATTAATTGTTTACCCACTGGTTTTAAAAGAGAATCCAGCTAGGCTGCATTTTGTATAGCGGCTTTTCTTTTCAATTAAAATATCCTTAAATTTTATGTATCTACTTATGTCTCTGTAGGTGCTCTGTATTTTAGCTGTAAATGTAATGTCTCGAAGATACTAACCCTGCTTGTACTTATTCTGTATTTCGAGGTGAAATAAAGTTATTTATGCCTGTATGTCTGTTAACTTTAGCAGGGCGCATGCGTACACTTAATTTGTAATCTGCGACTCCAGTGCTTACCATATGACACAGAAAATGACTTTTCCCTTATATATTTAGGCGATCGAATTCTTATGTAAAATTGACAAGGGCGGTCTGGAGCTGTGAGTAGGCGTGGGATTTGTCTCATATGGTTTAGGGGCCGACATATCTCTCCCTCAATGCCGTACCGGGAGGCAAGGTCGGTAGCAGAAAGCAGCGAAGGGCCAACTGCGTCCAAAAGCGATCGCACGGGCCGAAATCCCGGGATGACTCGTTTGGTACGACGCTCCAGCGCCGGATGTCTGGAGGTACTGCGTTTTGTTCTCTTGTTCAAACATTCCGTCAGCGCATGCGTTAATGTTCTCCCTTTCCTTTATAGAAAAACACAATGAAAAAAGATGCTGTTTTTTTACAGGCAACTTGTTGACATTTCAGTTGATTCTACAGGCACAAAGGTAACGTAAGAACCATGCGTTTCTGGTCTTCTGGAGACAGAGGAGAGACTGGGACGCCTAAAATGCTTCGTTGTAAACATGGCGGTTCATGAGTGAATTTGTCTCTCTGGCCTTTCTGTGGACGAATTCCAGGACCTACCGATACAATTCAGGGGGGAAAGTTTTGAAAGTTAAAAACTTCAATCCATGCTGTATTTTGCTGGTAGGACTGGGTGGCCCGACACTTATAAAAAAATCAATGAAATGAGAATCGGGGGTCTTCCCTTGTCATGGAATGGCAGAATTACCCAGAATTCTTTTTGGGCATGAACGAGGCAAATGGCTGAAGCGCGGCCGGCCGGCCGGAGGAAAAAGCGAGAAGAAAATTTCTAGCCAGATACGAAGGAGGAGCCCTGGTGCGTGCTGTTAACGTAGACTTTTGATTTCTGAACAAGTTTTTATCATGGAAAATTGGCGACAAAGTAGTAGTGCTCTTTCCGCTGTTATCCTGGTAGCAAAAACTGGCCTTTCGTGATTTCTTGTCAAGGAAACGGTATAACAATTAGATTTATATTTGCAGGTTACCTGCCCTCTTGTCACTTAAGTCAAAGTCTACATCATTATGACTATAAGCGCATTTAGACTTTCTTCATATATATTACATGTACTGTAGAAAAATCTGTCTTTTAATGATTTGCCTGCTATTGTATAGGAAAAACATATTTTCTCTCCGGTCTTCTTCAGTCTTATGATCTTCGCGGAAATTCCATTCTGTCCCTCAAGAAACCTAGAACAACCAGTTATGGTCCTAGTTCTTCTTCTTAGCTATCAGCTAAGTTGCGGAATGCGCTACCTGATTACACTGCGTGAAGACGAAAATATTGTTCAGTATTCTAGACTCGAATATGTGATTGTGGCGCAATATAGTCCTAGAGTATTCAAGGCACACACGATACGTGACGTACACCTGAAATATTCGAATCGAATATGGTGGAATACGCTCCGTTGATAATCATTCTTGGATTTTCGTTAAAGTATACCACACATCTGTCGTGCCCCTAGAGTATGATGGCGAACCCTTCGTTAAACGAGGTTTGTGAAAGAAGGTGACAGTTGAGGTGCATACCATTCTCCTGGAAGCAAAATTTAATCTATGAATTCAAAACATGTGCAATCTGCGCGTGTATACGTTTATCCTTGAATACGTGATCTTGACGGCAAAGGTATAGAATTCTAGAGTATTTATGCCTTGCACAACCGTGACGTATACCTGGAAAATTTTTATCCAATATCAAGGGCATCCAGCGTGCAAATTAAGCCAAAAGCCTTGTAATGCTACAAGAATTTAATCTGTCCGGATATCTTAGCTAAAAATTGAAGTGTATGGGCATATTGCAGGAGCATGACTGTGTAGACGTTCGTTAACCGGAACAATATTACTTTTTGCGTTCCAACGAAGGACACATTTTTAATCGTGTTGTTTTACGAATGTCCCCTAGCCCGTATATGTTTCGCGGGTATCAGTCGTGATGCCATGTGATTTCATCCATTCAAATTTCACCTTGGACTGGCTTGCCGACAGGCACAACACCCTTGATCTGATGTGGTTGTGAATCTGTCATGCCTCGACATCGGGTTCGTATCGCAATGCCCGCACGCCCAAATCAAAGCGGTAAAAGATCCCCATATTTTTACGTGCTTTGCAGTTGTGGTTGTTGGTTGCTCGGTAATTTTCTTTGCTGTTTTTTCCAAAGGTAACATAAGTTTTGTTGATTTCTTCAAAGTATCACTTGCAAATATGACTAAAGCTACTTATCAGAACATCAGAAAGCTGTGAAGTGGTTTGTTTTGTAGGAAACAGACACTGCCAATTCGCCGCCGCAATTTCGGGCTATTTTGTAGTTTTGACCCGAAATTGCCTCACACCCACGTTAGATTGCATTGTAATGCAAATGAGAAAAACTAGCCGAGAAAAGGGCTATTAAAAGTCATCTTAAAACAATGCTTATGCAGAATTTGTGAGGACAAACAAAGAGTATTATGGTATTTTCTGAAGTGGCCTATATTCTGAATCTGACATGTACTTATTCTTATAACAAAGCAGTGAAAAAAATTAAATACAATCCCTTTTGAATAATTATACAATTTAAGTGCCACTTTATTTTATTAATCGATGTGTCCATTTATATACATGTACAGTGTGCTCTACTTTAAACATTCTGTGACATCATAAATTATAGACAGTACAATTGAACATAAAATATGATAAAAAACTAATAGCTATTACTACATGTAAAAATCTTTCCTAAAAAGAAGTCGAGTCTAAATCTTTGCATTTTGCGATATTCTCCCCAAAAATAGTTTCAGTTCCCTTCAGGATTCGCTCCTCTCAATTGTTGACTGTAATACATTACGTTCTGGAATTTGTCCAAAGATTTAAGTGCACCTGTGGTCAAAAAATCAATCTTATTTTCCCTTGAATTTCAAAACTATGTCAACTAACGTTTTAAGTCTTGATTTAAAAAAGACACCTGTTCATTTTAACTGGAATTTTCCTATTTAATGGTCCGCCATTACTGACTTTAAGTTCTTGAGAGAGCTGGATCGAGGAAAAAAATGACATCAACGGCTCACTAGTTTAAGAATACAATGTGTGTGTACGCCGAAGACTTAATATGCAGCACAGGAGTTTTGGTCTTTCCTACTTTTAAACTCGCGTTTTGCATATATAATAAAGCTGCATTCACATGCTGAAATTTTAAACTAGTGAGCCTTTGACGTCACTTTTCCCTGGATCCAACCCTCTGAGGTCCAATCGGTAAATTTTAATCCAAAACTTACACTCAAAGTAAACGGCCTTTGGATAAAAATCAAAGCCCGAAATTTTGCCAGTAGGGTGTTAAGCAAACACAATTTTAAAATCTGATGCAAAAAAGAAATGATTTTTTTAAAGGGCACTTAAAGCATGTGCTAAATTCATAAGATAAATCTTCCAATCAATGGAATGGTGACAACAACCGTTTCTCTTCCATAATTAAATTTAACTTTGTACTGAATTGTCAAACATTGACTGTGAATTCTTTGAGCTGGAATGAAAGACATTTCAGATTGACTTTCAAAATCAGTACACCA
>NC_090891.1:26919606-26939606 GCF_036669925.1 Montipora capricornis | reverse complement strand
ACAGTAGTTCTGAAGGTTGCATACAAAATGTTATAGGGTTTTTTAGACTTAGCCTCTTAAATGGTTCATAATGCTTTTTCATAACATAGCAGCATCTGCAGTAGTTCTAAAGGTTGCATACAAAATGTTATAGTGTTTTTTAGTCTTTGCATCTCAAATGCTGCATTATGCTCTTTTCATAACACAACAGCATCTAGTTATAAAGTTTGCACGAAAAATACGTGTTTTTTCTTGAGACTTTGCTTCTCAGATTATGCTTTTTCATAACAAAGCAGCATCTAGATGCTAGTATAAAGTTTGCATACAAGTACAATAATGTTCTAGTGTTTCATAGGTTTTGCTTCTCAGATGGTTCCTAACACTTTTTTAGAATGTAGGATCTTAACTTCTTAATGTAAAATAAATTCGTCCATAGTTCCCTTGAAACTAAGCATACACGAACAAGCAACAATATAAGGTTTTTAAATTTATTTAATAAAGAATTATTTGAAATGAAATGAAGATGTCATCATGGCAGTTGTTCGCTTTTTGTTGGGATAACATGCATATTGTCCTGGTATTTTTTCTTTCTCTTTTGGGTGGGTTTTGTAAGGAATCCAAGGAATCGATCAAGGAAGTAAAAAGTGTGTTCCACTCGGCAGTTTGAACACCGTCTTGGGGATATATATACAAGCTTTGGTATGGGTCGTCAGTGCTTCACGAATGCGCCAGTATCCGAACATGAACATGTTTCATACTTCACATGACTCTCGTTTCCCAGTCGAAAAACCACAGAACACTTGATGTGTGTCGTTTAGAATACCTTTTAAAACCTCATCTATGCGTCAGTGTTCTAATATAAACACGTTTCATATTTCGCATGAGACTCGTGTCTCAGGCGCACGCTTCGGAACACGTAGCGTGTTGTCTGACTGTACTTCACGGTAGTGTATATTACCTGTATAAAATCCCGTTCTTGACGACACGATACATCTTCGACTGTGAAAAATGTGACAACTATCGTATTCATAGCGTGCGATTCTCGAAAATCAGAGCATACTTGACGTAACCATCAGTATTCTGGAACGCTCACGTCAGAAGTGGCGTCGTGCATCTGGTGTTCCAGTCGCAAACTCTGGAACAACTGAGAGTATTCGAAAATGTTCGAGTCATAAATGATCACTGTTTCTTCGAAGAAAATCTCATGTAACATAAATCTACCAAAGCGTGCTCCGTATGGTTTATCGAACACTTCGAGTCATTCACGAGTATTCAAGTTGAATACGGAAAAACAGGCCGGATTCTAATAGAATATTCCAGGTGTGTTTCGAGTCGACCGTAATCGAATACGTCAGAAAATTCCGTTATACCTGGCGTGCGCCGATCCGTATTCGAGCGAATTCGGGCCCGAATATTTAGCTCTTTATGCAGTGTTAATTGTTTATCCACTGGTTTTAAAAGAGAATCCAGCTAGGCTGCATTTTGTATAGCGGCTTTTCTTTTCAATTAAAATATCCTTAAATTTTATGTATCTACTTATGTCTCTGTAGGTGCTCTGTATTTTAGCTGTAAATGTAATGTCTCGAAGATACTAACCCTGCTTGTACTTATTCTGTATTTCGAGATGAAATAAAGTTATTTATGCCTGTATGTCTGTTAACTTTAGCAGGGCGCATGCGTACACTTAATTTGTAATCTGCGACTCCAGTGCTTACCATATGACACAGAAAATGACTTTTCCCTTATATATTTAGGCGATCGAATTCTTATGTAAAATTGACAAGGGCGGTCTGGAGCTGTGAGTAGGCGTGGGATTTGTCTCATATGGTTTAGGGGCCGACATATCTCTCCCTCAATGCCGTACCGGGAGGCAAGGTCGGTAGCAGAAAGCAGCGAAGGGCCAACTGCGTCCAAAAGCGATCGCACGGGCCGAAATCCCGGGATGACTCGTTTGGTACGACGCTCCAGCGCCGGATGTCTGTAGGTACTGCGTTTTGTTCTCTTGTTCAAACATTCCGTCAGCGCATGCGTTAATGTTCTCCCTTTCCTTTATAGAAAAACACAATGAAAAAAGATGCTGTTTTTTTACAGGCAACTTGTTGACATTTCAGTTGATTCTACAGGCACAAAGGTAACGTAAGAACCATGCGTTTCTGGTCTTCTGGAGACAGAGGAGAGACTGGGACGCCTAAAATGCTTCGTTGTAAACATGGCGGTTCATGAGTGAATTTGTCTCTCTGGCCTTTCTGTGGACGAATTCCAGGACCTACCGATACAATTCAGGGGCGAAAGTTTTGAAAGTTAAAAACTTCAATCCATGCTGTATTTTGCTGGTAGGACTGGGTGGCCCGACACTTATAAAAAAATCAATGAAATGAGAATCGGGGGTCTTCCCTTGTCATGGAATGGCAGAATTACCCAGAATTCTTTTTGGGCATGAACGAGGCAAATGGCTGAAGCGCGGCCGGCCGGCCGGAGGAAAAAGCGAGAAGAAAATTTCTAGCCAGATACGAAGGAGGAGCCCTGGTGCGTGCTGTTAACGTAGACTTTTGATTTCTGAACAAGTTTTTATCATGGAAAATTGGCGACAAAGTAGTAGTGCTCTTTCCGCTGTTATCCTGGTAGCAAAAACTGGCCTTTCGTGATTTCTTGTCAAGGAAACGGTATAACAATTAGATTTATAGTTGCAGGCTACCTGCCCTCTTGTCACTTAAGTCAAAGTCTACATCATTATGACTATAAGCGCATTTAGACTTTCTTCATATATATTACATGTACTGTAGAAAAATCTGTCTTTTAATGATTTGCCTGCTATTGTATAGGAAAAACATATTTTCTCTCCGGTCTTCTTCAGTCTTATGATCTTGGCGGAAATTCCATTCTGTCCCTCAAGAAACCTAGAACAACCAGTTATGGTCCTAGTTCTTCTTCTTAGCTATCAGCTAAGTTGCGGAATGCGCTACCTGATTAATTGTTTATCCACTGGTTTTAAAAGAGAATCCAGCTAGGCTGCATTTTGTATAGCGGCTTTTCTTTTCAATTAAAATATCCTTAAATTTTATGTATCTACTTATGTCTCTGTAGGTGCTCTGTATTTTAGCTGTAAATGTAATGTCTCGAAGATACTAACCCTGCTTGTACTTATTCTGTATTTCGAGATGAAATAAAGTTATTTATGCCTGTATGTCTGTTAACTTTAGCAGGGCGCATGCGTACACTTAATTTGTAATCTGCGACTCCAGTGCCTACCATATGACACACAAAATGACTTTTCGCTTATATATTTAGGCGATCGAATTCTTATGTAAAATTGACAAGGGCGGTCTGGAGCTGTGAGTAGGCGTGGGATTTGTCTCATATGGTTTAGGGGCCGACATATCTCTCCCTCAATGCCGTACCGGGAGGCAAGGTCGGTAGCAGAAAGCAGCGAAGGGCCAACTGCGTCCAAAAGCGATCGCACGGGCCGAAATCCCGGGATGACTCGTTTGGTACGACGCTCCAGCGCCGGATGTCTGGAGGTACTGCGTTTTGTTCTCTTGTTCAAACATTCCGTCAGCGCATGCGTTAATGTTCTCCCTTTCCTTTATAGAAAAACACAATGAAAAAAGATGCTGTTTTTTTACAGGCAACTTGTTGACATTTCAGTTGATTCTACAGGCACAAAGGTAACGTAAGAACCATGCGTTTCTGGTCTTCTGGAGACAGAGGAGAGAATGGGACGCCTAAAATGCTTCGTTGTAAACATGGCGGTTCATGAGTGAATTTGTCTCTCTGGCCTTTCTGTGGACGAATTCCAGGACCTACCGATACAATTCAGGGGGGAAAGTTTTGAAAGTTAAAAACTTCAATCCATGCTGTATTTTGCTGGTAGGACTGGGTGGCCCGACACTTATAAAAAAATCAATGAAATGAGAATCGGGGATCTTCCCTTGTCATGGAATGGCAGAATTACCCAGAATTCTTTTTGGGCATGAACGAGGCAACTTGAGAAGCACGAGACTGGTCCTCATCAAATGGCTGAAGCGCGGCCGGCCAGCCGGAAGAAAAAGCGAGAAAAAAATATCTAGCGAGATACCGTGAAGGAGGAGCCCTGGTGCGTGTTGTTAAGATAAACTTTTGATTTCTGAACAAGTTTTTATCATGGAAAATTCGTGACAAAGTAGTAGTGCTCTTTCGGCTGTTATCCTGGTAGCAAAAACTGGCCTTTCGTGATTTCTTGTCAAGGAAACGGTATAACAATTAGATTTATATTTGCAGGCTACCTGCCCTCTTGTCACTTAAGTCAAAGTCTACATCATTATGACTATAAGCGCATTTAGACTTTCTTCATATATATTACATGTACTGTAGAAAAATCTGTCTTTTAATGATTTGCCTGCTATTGTATAGGAAAAACATATTTTCTCTCCGGTCTTCTTCAGTCTTATGATCTTCGCGGAAATTCCATTCTGTCCCTCAAGAAACCTAGAACAACCAGTTATGGTCCTAGTTCTTCTTCTTAGCTATCAGCTAAGTTGCGGAATGCGCTACCTGATTAATTGTTTATCCACTGGTTTTAAAAGAGAATCCAGCTAGGCTGCATTTTGTATAGCGGCTTTTCTTTTCAATTAAAATATCCTTAAATTTTATGTATCTACTTATGTCTCTGTAGGTGCTCTGTATTTTAGCTGTAAATGTAATGTCTCGAAGATACTAACCCTGCTTGTACTTATTCTGTATTTCGAGATGAAATAAAGTTATTTATGCCTGTATGTCTGTTAACTTTAGCAGGGCGCATGCGTACACTTAATTTGTAATCTGCGACTCCAGTGCCTACCATATGACACACAAAATGACTTTTCGCTTATATATTTAGGCGATCGAATTCTTATGTAAAATTGACAAGGGCGGTCTGGAGCTGTGAGTAGGCGTGGGATTTGTCTCATATGGTTTAGGGGCCGACATATCTCTCCCTCAATGCCGTACCGGGAGGCAAGGTCGGTAGCAGAAAGCAGCGAAGGGCCAACTGCGTCCAAAAGCGATCGCACGGGCCGAAATCCCGGGATGACTCGTTTGGTACGACGCTCCAGCGCCGGATGTCTGGAGGTACTGCGTTTTGTTCTCTTGTTCAAACATTCCGTCAGCGCATGCGTTAATGTTCTCCCTTTCCTTTATAGAAAAACACAATGAAAAAAGATGCTGTTTTTTTACAGGCAACTTGTTGACATTTCAGTTGATTCTACAGGCACAAAGGTAACGTAAGAACCATGCGTTTCTGGTCTTCTGGAGACAGAGGAGAGACTGGGACGCCTAAAATGCTTCGTTGTAAACATGGCGGTTCATGAGTGAATTTGTCTCTCTGGCCTTTCTGTGGACGAATTCCAGGACCTACCGATACAATTTGGGCAAGTTTTGAAAGTTAAAAACTTCAATTGATGCTGTATTTTGCGAGTAGGACTAGGTGGCCCGACACTTATTAAAAAATCTACAAAATGAGAATCGGAGCTGGTGTTGCCTTGTCATGAAATGGCAGAATTACCCAGAATTCTTTTTGGGCATGAACGAGGCAACTTGAGAAGCACGAGACTGGTCCTCATCAAATGGCTGAAGCGCGGCCGGCCAGCCGGAAGAAAAAGCGAGAAAAAAATATCTAGCGAGATACCGTGAAGGAGGAGCCCTGGTGCGTGCTGTTAACGTAGACTTTTGATTTCTGAACAAGTTTTTATCATGGAAAATTGGCGACAAAGTAGTAGTGCTCTTTCCGCTGTTATCCTGGTAGCAAAAACTGGCCTTTCGTGATTTCTTGTCAAGGAAACGGTATAACAATTAGATTTATATTTGCAGGTTACCTGCCCTCTTGTCACTTAAGTCAAAGTCTACATCATTATGACTATAAGCGCATTTAGACTTTCTTCATATATATTACATGTACTGTAGAAAAATCTGTCTTTTAATGATTTGCCTGCTATTGTATAGGAAAAACATATTTTCTCTCCGGTCTTCTTCAGTCTTATGATCTTGGCGGAAAGTCCATTCTGTCCCTCAAGAAACCTAGAACAACCAGTTATGGTCCTAGTTCTTCTTCTTAGCTATCAGCTAAGTTGCGGAATGCGCTACCTGATTAATTGTTTATCCACTGGTTTTAAAAGAGAATCCAGCTAGGCTGCATTTTGTATAGCGGCTTTTCTTTTCAATTAAAATATCCTTAAATTTTATGTATCTACTTATGTCTCTGTAGGTGCTCTGTATTTTAGCTGTAAATGTAATGTCTCGAAGATACTAACCCTGCTTGTACTTATTCTGTATTTCGAGTTAAAATAAAGTTATTTATGCCTGTATGTCTGTTAACTTTAGCAGGGCGCATGCGTACACTTAATTTGTAATCTGCGACTCCAGTGCTTACCATATGACACAGAAAATGACTTTTCCCTTATATATTTAGGCGATCGAATTCTTATGTAAAATTGACAAGGGCGGTCTGGAGCTGTGAGTAGGCGTGGGATTTGTCTCATATGGTTTAGGGGCCGACATATCTCTCCCTCAATGCCGTACCGGGAGGCAAGGTCGGTAGCAGAAAGCAGCGAAGGGCCAACTGCGTCCAAAAGCGATCGCACGGGCCGAAATCCCGGGATGACTCGTTTGGTACGACGCTCCAGCGCCGGATGTCTGGAGGTACTGCGTTTTGTTCTCTTGTTCAAACATTCCGTCAGCGCATGCGTTAATGTTCTCCCTTTCCTTTATAGTAAAACACAATGAAAAAAGATGCTGTTTTTTTACAGGCAACTTGTTGACATTTCAGTTGATTCTACAGGCACAAAGGTAACGTAAGAACCATGCGTTTCTGGTCTTCTGGAGACAGAGGAGAGACTGGGACGCCTAAAATGCTTCGTTGTAAACATGGCGGTTCATGAGTGAATTTGTCTCTCTGGCCTTTCTGTGGACGAATTCCAGGACCTACCGATACAATTCAGGGGGGAAAGTTTTGAAAGTTAAAAACTTCAATCGATGCTGTATTTTGCTGGTAGGACTGGGATGCCCGACACTTATAAAAAAATCAATGAAATGAGAATTGGTGGTCTTCCCTTGTCATGGAATGGCAGAATTACCCAGAATTCTTTTTGGGTATGAACGAGGCAACTTGAGAAGCACGAGACTGGTCCTCTTCAAATGGCTGAAGCGCGGCCGGCCGGCCGGAGGAAAAAGCGAGAAGAAAATTTCTAGCCAGATACGAAGGAGGAGCCCTGGTGCGTGCTGTTAACGTAGACTTTTGATTTCTGAACAAGTTTTTATCATGGAAAATTGGCGACAAAGTAGTAGTGCTCTTTCCGCTGTTATCCTGGTAGCAAAAACTGGCCTTTCGTGATTTCTTGTCAAGGAAACGGTATAACAATTAGATTTATATTTGCAGGTTACCTGCCCTCTTGTCACTTAAGTCAAAGTCTACATCATTATGACTATAAGCGCATTTAGACTTTCTTCATATATATTACATGTACTGTAGAAAAATCTGTCTTTTAATGATTTGCCTGCTATTGTATAGGAAAAACATATTTTCTCTCCGGTCTTCTTCAGTCTTATGATCTTGGCGGAAATTCCATTCTGTCCCTCAAGAAACCTAGAACAACCAGTTATGGTCCTAGTTCTTCTTCTTAGCTATCAGCTAAGTTGCGGAATGCGCTACCTGATTAATTGTTTATCCACTGGTTTTAAAAGAGAATCCAGCTAGGCTGCATTTTGTATAGCGGCTTTTCTTTTCAATTAAAATATCCTTAAATTTTATGTATCTACTTATGTCTCTGTAGGTGCTCTGTATTTTAGCTGTAAATGTAATGTCTCGAAGATACTAACTCTGCTTGTACTTATTCTGTATTTCGAGATGAAATAAAGTTATTTATGCCTGTATGTCTGTTAACTTTAGCAGGGCGCATGCGTACACTTAATTTGTAATCTGCGACTCCAGTGCTTACCATATGACACAGAAAATGACTTTTCCCTTATATATTTAGGCGATCGAATTCTTATGTAAAATTGACAAGGGCGGTCTAGAGCTGTGAGTAGGCGTGGGATTTGTCACATATGGTTTAGGGGCCGACATATCTCTCCCTAAATGCCGTACCGGGAGGCAAGGTCGGTAGCAGAAAGCAGCGAAGGGCCAACTGCGTCCAAAAGCGATCGCACGGGCCGAAATCCCGGGATGACTCGTTTGGTACGACGCTCCAGCGCCGGATGTCTGGAGGTACTGCGTTTTGCTCTCTTGTTCAAACATTCCGTCAGCGCATGCGTTAATGTTCTCCCTTTCCTTTATAGAAAAACACAATGAAAAAAGATGCTGTTTTTTTACAGGCAACTTGTTGACATTTCAGTTGATTCTAAAGGCACAAAGGTAACGTAAGAACCATGCGTTTCTGGTCTTCTGGAGACAGAGGAGAGACTGGGACGCATAAAATGCTTCGTTGTAAACATGGCGGTTCATGAGTGAATTTGTCTCTCTGGCCTTTCTGTGGACGAATTCCAGGACCTACCGATACAATTCAGGGGGGAAAGTTTTGAAAGTTAAAAACTTCAATCCATGCTGTATTTTGCTGGTAGGACTGGGTGGCCCGACACTTATAAAAAAATCAATGAAATGAGAATTGGTGGTCTTCCCTTGTCATGGAATGGCAGAATTACCCAGAATTCTTTGTGGGCATGAACGAGGCAACTTGAGAAGCACGAGACTGGTCCTCATCAAATGGCTGAAGCGCGGCCGGCCGGCCGGAGGAAAAAGCGAGAAGAAAATTTCTAGCCAGATACGAAGGAGGAGCCCTGGTGCGTGCTGTTAACGTAGACTTTTGATTTCTGAACAAGTTTTTATCATGGAAAATTGGCCACAAAGTAGTAGTGCTCTTTCCGCTGTTATCCTGGTAGCAAAAACTGGCCTTTCGTGATTTCTTGTCAAGGAAACGGTATAACAATTAGATTTATATTTGCAGGTTACCTGCCCTCTTGTCACTTAAGTCAAAGTCTACATCATTATGACTATAAGCGCATTTAGACTTTCTTCATATATATTACATGTACTGTAGAAAAATCTGTCTTTTAATGATTTGCCTGCTATTGTATAGGAAAAACATATTTTCTCTCCGGTCTTCTTCAGTCTTATGATCTTCGCGGAAATTCCATTCTGTCCCTCAAGAAACCTAGAACAACCAGTTATGGTCCTAGTTCTTCTTCTTAGCTATCAGCTAAGTTGCGGAATTCGCTATCTGATTAATTGTTTATCCACTGGTTTTAAAAGAGAATCCAGCTAGGCTGCATTTTGTATAGCGGCTTTTCTTTTCAATTAAAATATCCTTAAATTTTATGTATCTACTTATGTCTCTGTAGGTGCTCTGTATTTTAGCTGTAAATGTAATGTCTTGAAGATACTAACTCTGCTTGTACTTATTCTGTATTTCGAGATGAAATAAAGTTATTTATGCATGTATGTCTGTTAACTTTAGCAGGGCGCATGCGTACACTTTATTTGTAATCTGCGACTCCAGTGCTTACCATATGACACAGAAAATGACTTTTCCCTTATATATTTAGGCGATCGAATTCTTATGTAAAATTGACAAGGGCGGTGTGGAGCTGTGAGTAGGCGTGGGATTTGTCTCATATGGTTTAGGGGCCGACATATCTCTCCCTCAATGCCGTACCGGGAGGCAAGGTCGGTAGCAGAAAGCAGCGAAAGGCCAACTGCGTCAAAAAGCGATCGCACGGGCCGAAATCCCGCGATGACTCGTTTGGTACGACGCTCCAGCGCCAGATGTCTGGAGGTACTGCGTTTTGTTCTCTTGTTCAAACATTCCGTCAGCGCATGCGTTAATGTTCTCCCTTTCCTTTATAGAAAAACACAATGAAAAAAGATGCTGTTTTTTTACAGGCAACTTGTTGACATTTCAGTTGATTCTACAGGCACAAAGGTAACGTAAGAACCATGCGTTTCTGGTCTTCTGGAGACAGAGGAGAGACTGGGACGCCTAAAATGCTTCGTTGTAAACATGGCGGTTCATGAGTGAATTTGTCTCTCTGGCCTTTCTGTGGACGAATTCCAGGACCTACCGATACAATTCAGGGGGGAAAGTTTTGAAAGTTAAAAACTTCAATCCATGCTGTATTTTGCTGGTAGGACTGGGTGGCCCGACACTTATAAAAAAATCAATGAAATGAGAATCGGGGGTCTTCCCTTGTCATGGAATGGCAGAATTACCCAGAATTCTTTTTGGGCATGAACGAGGCAACTTGAGAAGCACGAGACTGGTCCTCATCAAATGGCTGAAGCGCGGCCGGCCGGCCGGAGGAAAAAGCGAGAAGAAAATTTCTAGCCAGATACGAAGGAGGAGCCCTGGTGCGTGCTGTTAACGTAGACTTTTGATTTCTGAACAAGTTTTTATCATGGAAAATTGGCGACAAAGTAGTAGTGCTCTTTCCGCTGTTATCCTGGTAGCAAAAACTGGCCTTTCGTGATTTCTTGTCAAGGAAACGGTATAACAATTAGATTTATATTTGCAGGTTACCAGCCCTGTTACCACTTAAGTCAAAGTCTACATCAATATGACTATAAGCCCATTCAAACTTTCTTCATATATATTACTGTAGAAAAACCTGTCTTTTAATGATTTGCCTGCTATTGTATAGGAAAAACATATTTTCTCTCCGGTCTTCTTCAGTCTTATGATCTTCGCGGAAATTCCATTCTGTCCCTCAAGAAACCCAGAACAACCAGTTATGGTCCTAGTTCTTCTTCTTAGCTATCAGCTAAGTTGCGGAATGCGCTACCTGATTAATTGTTTATGCACTGGTTTTAAAAGTGAATCCAGGCCTGCATTTTGTACAGCGGCTTTTCTTTTCAATTAAAATATCCTTAAATTTTATGTATTTACTTATGTCTCTGTAGGTGCTCTGTATTTTAGCTGTAAATGTAAGGTCTCGAAGATACTAGCCCTGCTTGTACTTATTCTGAATTTCGAGATGAAATAAAGTTATTTATGCATGTATGTCTGTTAACTTTAGCAGGGCGCATGCGTACACTTAATTTGTAATCTGCGACTCCAGTGCCTACCATATGACACACAAAATGACTTTTCCCTTATATATTTAGGCGATCGAATTCTTATGTGAAATTGACAAGGGCGGTCTGGAGCTGTGAGTAGGCGTGGGATTTGTCTCATATGGTTTAGGGGCCGACATATCTCTCCCTCAATGCCGTACCGGGAGGCAAGGTCGGTAGCAGAAAGCAGCGAAGGGCCAACTGCGTCCAAAAGCGATCGCACGGGCCGAAATCCCGGGATGACTCGTTTGGTACGACGCTCCAGCGCCGGATGTCTGCAGGTACTGCGTTTTGTTCTCTTGTTCAAACATTCCGTCAGCGCATGCGTTAATGTTCTCCCTTTCCTTTATAGAAAAACACAATGAAAAAAGATGCTGTTTTTTTACAGGCAACTTGTTGACATTTCAGTTGATTCTACAGGCACAAAGGTAACGTAAGAACCATGCGTTTCTGGTCTTCTGGAGACAGAGGAGAGACTGGGACGCCTAAAATGCTTCGTTGTAAACATGGCGGTTCATGAGTGAATTTGTCTCTCTGGCCTTTCTGTGGACGAATTCCAGGACCTACCGATACAATTCAGGGGGGAAAGTTTTGAAAGTTAAAAACTTCAATCCATGCTGTATTTTGCTGGTAGGACTGGGTGGCCCGACACTTATAAAAAAATCAATGAAATGAGAATCGGAGGTCTTCCCTTGTCATGGAATGGCAGAATTACCCAGAACTCTTTTTGGGCTTGAACGAGGCAACTTGAGAAGCACGAGACTGGTCCTCATCAAATGGCTGAAGCGCGGCCGGCCGGCCGGAGGAAAAAGCGAGAAGAAAATTTCTAGCCAGATACGAAGGAGGAGCCCTGGTGCGTGCTGTTAACGTAGACTTTTGATTTCTGAACAAGTTTTTATCATGGAAAATTGGCGACAAAGTAGTAGTGCTCTTTCCGCTGTTATCCTGGTAGCAAAAACTGGCCTTTCGTGATTTCTTGTCAAGGAAACGGTATAACAATTAGATTTATATTTGCAGGTTCCCTGCCCTCTTATCACTTAAGTCAAAGTCTACATCAATATGACTATAAGCCCATTCAAACTTTCTTCATATATATTACTGTAGAAAAATCTGTCTTTTAATGATTTGCCTGCTATTGTATAGGAAAAACCTATTTTCCCTCCGGTCTTCTTCAGTCTTATGATCTTCGCGGAAATTCCTTTCTGTCCCTCAAGAAACCTAGAACAACCAGTTATGGTCCTAGTTCTTCTTCTTAGCTATCAGCTAAGTTGCGGAATGCGCTACCTGATTAATTGTTTATCCACTGGTTTTAAAAGAGAATCCAGCTAGGCTGCATTTTGTATAGCGGCTTTTCTTTTCAATTAAAATATCCTTAAATTTTATGTATCTACTTATGTCTCTGTAGGTGCTCTGTATTTTAGCTGTAAATGTAATGTCTCGAAGATACTAACCCTGCTTGTACTTATTCTGTATTTCGAGATGAAATAAAGTTATTTATGCCTGTATGTCTGTTAACTTTAGCAGGGCGCATGCGTACACTTAATTTGTAATCTGCGACTCCAGTGCCTACCATATGACACACAAAATGACTTTTCGCTTATATATTTAGGCGATCGAATTCTTATGTAAAATTGACAAGGGCGGTCTGGAGCTGTGAGTAGGCGTGGGATTTGTCTCATATGGTTTAGGGGCCGACATATCTCTCCCTCAATGCCGTACCGGGAGGCAAGGTCGGTAGCAGAAAGCAGCGAAGGGCCAACTGCGTCCAAAAGCGATCGCACGGGCCGAAATCCCGGGATGACTCGTTTGGTACGACGCTCCAGCGCCGGATGTCTGGAGGTACTGCGTTTTGTTCTCTTGTTCAAACATTCCGTCAGCGCATGCGTTAATGTTCTCCCTTTCCTTTATAGAAAAACACAATGAAAAAAGATGATTTTTTTTTACAGGCAACTTGTTGACATTTCAGTTGATTCTACAGGCACAAAGGTAACGTAAGAACCATGCGTTTCTGGTCTTCTGGAGACAGAGGAGAGACTGGGACGCCTAAAATGCTTCGTTGTAAACATGGCGGTTCATGAGTGAATTTGTCTCTCTGGCCTTTCTGTGGACGAATTCCAGGACCTACCGATACAATTCAGGGGGGAAAGTTTTGAAAGTTAAAAACTTCAATCCATGCTGTATTTTGCTGGTAGGACTGGGTGGCCCGACACTTATAAAAAAATCAATGAAATGAGAATCGGGGGTCTTCCCTTGTCATGGAATGGCAGAATTACCCAGAATTCTTTTTGGGCATGAACGAGGCAACTTGAGAAGCACGAGACTGGTCCTCATCAAATGGCTGAAGCGCGGCCGGCCGGCCGGAGGAAAAAGCGAGAAGAAAATTTCTAGCCAGATACGAAGGAGGAGCCCTGGTGCGTGCTGTTAACGTAGACTTTTGATTTCTGAACAAGTTTTTATCATGGAAAATTGGCGACAAAGTAGTAGTGCTCTTTCCGCTGTTATCCTGGTAGCAAAAACTGGCCTTTCGTGATTTCTTGTCAAGGAAACGGTATAACAATTAGATTTATATTTGCAGGTTACCTGCCCTCTTGTCACTTAAGTCAAAGTCTACATCATTATGACTATAAGCGCATTTAGACTTTCTTCATATATATTACATGTACTGTAGAAAAATCTGTCTTTTAATGATTTGCCTTCTACTGTATAGGAAAAACATATTTTCTCTCCGGTCTTCTTCAGTCTTATGATCTTGGCGGAAATTCCATTCTGTCCCTCAAGAAACCTAGAACAACCAGTTATGGTCCTAGTTCTTCTTCTTAGCTATCAGCTAAGTTGCGGAATGCGCTACCTGATTAATTGTTTATCCACTGGTTTTAAAAGAGAATCCAGCTAGGCTGCATTTTGTATAGCGGCTTTTCTTTTCAATTAAAATATCCTTAAATTTTATGTATCTACTTATGTCTCTGTAGGTGCTCTGTATTTTAGCTGTAAATGTAATGTCTCGAAGATACTAACCCTGCTTGTAATTATTCTGTATTTCGAGATGAAATAAAGTTATTTATGCCTGTATGTCTGTTAACTTTAGCAGGGCGCATGCGTACACTTAATTTGTAATCTGCGACTCCAGTGCTTACCATATGACACAGAAAATGACTTTTCCCTTATATATTTAGGCGATCGAATTCTTATGTAAAATTGACAAGGGCGGTCTGGAGCTGTGAGTAGGCGTGGGATTTGTCTCATATGGTTTAGGGGCCGACATATCTCTCCCTCAATGCCGTACCGGGAGGCAAGGTCGGTAGCAGAAAGCAGCGAAGGGCCAACTGCGTCCAAAAGCGATCGCACGGGCCGAAATCCCGGGATGACTCGTTTGGTACGACGCTCCAGCGCCGGATGTCTGCAGGTACTGCGTTTTGTTCTCTTGTTCAAACATTCCGTCAGCGCATGCGTTAATGTTCTCCCTTTCCTTTATAGAAAAACACAATGAAAAAAGATGCTGTTTTTTTACAGGCAACTTGTTGACATTTCAGTTGATTCTACAGGCACAAAGGTAACGTAAGAACCATGCGTTTCTGGTCTTCTGGAGACAGAGGAGAGACTGGGACGCCTAAAATGCTTCGTTGTAAACATGGCGGTTCATGAGTGAATTTGTCTCTCTGGCCTTTCTGTGGACGAATTCCAGGACCTACCGATACAATTCAGGGGGGAAAGTTTTGAAAGTTAAAAACTTCAATCCATGCTGTATTTTGCTGGTAGGACTGGGTGGCCCGACACTTATAAAAAAATCAATGAAATGAGAATCGCTGGTCTTCCCTTGTCATGGAATGGCAGAATTACCCAGAATTCTTTTTGGGCATGAACGAGGCAAATGGCTGAAGCGCAGCCGGCCGGCCGGAGGAAAAAGCGAGAAGAAAATTTCTAGCCAGATACGAAGGAGGAGCCCTGGTGCGTGCTGTTAACGTAGACTTTTGATTTCTGAACAAGTTTTTATCATGGAAAATTGGCGACAAAGTAGTAGTGCTCTTTCCGCTGTTATCCTGGTAGCAAAAACTGGCCTTTCGTGATTTCTTGTCAAGGAAACGGTATAACAATTAGATTTATATTTGCAGGTTACCTGCCCTCTTGTCACTTAAGTCAAAGTCTACATCATTATGACTATAAGCGCATTTAGACTTTCTTCATATATATTACATGTACTGTAGAAAAATCTGTCTTTTAATGATTTGCCTGCTATTGTATAGGAAAAACATATTTTCTCTCCGGTCTTCTTCAGTCTTATGATCTTCGCGGAAATTCCATTCTGTCCCTCAAGAAACCTAGAACAACCAGTTATGGTCCTAGTTCTTCTTCTTAGCTATCAGCTAAGTTGCGGAATGCGCTACCTGATTAATTGTTTATCCACTGGTTTTAAAAGAGAATCCAGCTAGGCTGCATTTTGTATAGCGGCTTTTCTTTTCAATTAAAATATCCTTAAATTTTATGTATCTACTTATGTCTCTGTAGGTGCTCTGTATTTTAGCTGTAAATGTAATGTCTCGAAGATACTAACCCTGCTTGTACTTATTCTGTATTTCGAGATGAAATAAAGTTATTTATGCCTGTATGTCTGTTAACTTTAGCAGGGCGCATGCGTACACTTAATTTGTAATCTGCGACTCCAGTGCTTACCATATGACACAGAAAATGACTTTTCCCTTATATATTTAGGCGATCGAATTCTTATGTAAAATTGACAAGGGCGGTCTGGAGCTGTGAGTAGGCGTGGGATTTGTCTCATATGGTTTAGGGGCCGACATATCTCTCCCTCAATGCCGTACCGGGAGGCAAGGTCGGTAGCAGAAAGCAGCGAAGGGCCAACTGCGTCCAAAAGCGATCGCACGGGCCGAAATCCCGGGATGACTCGTTTGGTACGACGCTCCAGCGCCGGATGTCTGGAGGTACTGCGTTTTGTTCTCTTGTTCAAACATTCCGTCAGCGCATGCGTTAATATTCTCCCTTTCCTTTATAGAAAAACACAATGAAAAAAGATGCTGTTTTTTTACAGGCAACTTGTTGACATTTCAGTTGATTCTACAGGCACAAAGGTAACGTAAGAACCATGCGTTTCTGGTCTTCTGGAGACAGAGGAGAGACTGGGACGCCTAAAATGCTTCGTTGTAAACATGGCGGTTCATGAGTGAATTTGTCTCTCTGGCCTTTCTGTGGACGAATTCCAGGACCTACCGATACAATTCAGGGGGGAAAGTTTTGAAAGTTAAAAACTTCAATCCATGCTGTATTTTGCTGGTAGGACTGGGTGGCCCGACACTTATAAAAAAATCAATGAAATAAGAATTGGTGGTTTTCCCTTGTCATGGAATGGCAGAATTACCCAGAATTCTTTTTGGGTATGAACGAGGCAACTTGCGAAGCACGAACCTTGTCCTCATCAAATGGCTGAAGCGCGGCCGGCCGGCCAGAGGAAAAAGCGAGAAGAAAATTTCTAGCCAGATACGAAGGAGGAGCCCTGGTGCGTGCTGTTAACGTAGACTTTTGATTTCTGAACAAGTTTTTATCATGGAAAATTGGCGACAAAGTAGTAGTGCTCTTTCCGCTGTTATCCTGGTAGCAAAAACTGGCCTTTCGTGATTTCTTGTCAAGGAAACGGTATAACAATTAGATTTATATTTGCAGGTTACCTGCCCTCTTGTCACTTAAGTCAAAGTCTACATCATTATGACTATAAGCGCATTTAGACTTTCTTCATATATATTACATGTACTGTAGAAAAATCTGTCTTTTAATGATTTGCCTGCTATTGTATAGGAAAAACATATTTTCTCTCCGGTCTTCTTCAGTCTTATGATCTTCGCGGAAATTCCATTCTGTCCCTCAAGAAACCTAGAACAACCAGTTATGGTCCTAGTTCTTCTTCTTAGCTATCAGCTAAGTTGCGGAATGCGCTACCTGATTAATTGTTTATCCACTGGTTTTGAAAGTGAATCCAGGCCTGCATTTTGTACAGCGGCTTTTCTTTTCAATTAAAATATCCTTAAATTTTATGTATTTCCTTATGTCTCTGTAGGTGCTCTGTATTTTAGCTGTAAATGTAAGGTCTCGAAGATACTAGCCCTGCTTGTACTTTTTCTGAATTTCGAGATGAAATAAAGTTATTTATGCATGTATGTCTGTTAACTTTAGCAGGGCGCATGCGTACACTTAATTTGTAATCTGCGACTCCAGTGCCTACCATATGACACACAAAATGACTTTTCGCTTATATATTTAGGCGATCGAATTCTTATGTGAAATTGACAAGGGCGGTCTGGAGCTGTGAGTAGGCGTGGGATTTGTCTCATATGGTTTAGGGGCCGACATATCTCTCCCTCAATGCCGTACCGGGAGGCAAGGTCGGTAGCAGAAAGCAGCGAAGGGCCAACTGCGTCCAAAAGCGATCGCACGGGCCGAAATCCCGGGATGACTCGTTTGGTACGACGCTCCAGCGCCGGATGTCTGGAGGTACTGCGTTTTTCTCTCTTTTTCAAACATTCCGTCAGCGCATGCGTTAATGTTCTCCCTTTCCTTTATAGAAAAACACAATGAAAAAAGATGCTGTTCCTTTACAGGCAACTTGTTGACATTTCAGTTGATTCTACAGGCACAAAGGTAACGTAAGAACCATGCGTTTCTGGTCTTCTGGAGACAGAGGAGAGACTGGAACGCCTAAAATGCTTCGTTGTAAACATGGCGGTTCACGAGTGAATTTGTCTCTCTGGCCTTTCATTGGACGAATTCCAGGACCTACCGATACAATTCAGGGAAAGTTTTGAAAGTTAAAAACTTCAATCCATGCTGTATTTTGCTGGTAGGACTGGGTGGCCCGACACTTATAAAAAATCAATGAAATGAGAATCGGGGATCTTCCCTTGTCATGGAATGGCAGAATTACCCAGAATTCTTTTTGGGCATGAACGAGGCAACTTGAGAAGCACGAGACTGGTCCTCATCAAATGGCTGAAGCGCGGCCGGCCGGCCGGAGGAAAAAGCGAGAAAAAAATATCTAGCGAGATACCGTGAAGGAGGAGCCCTGGTGCGTGTTGTTAAGATAAACTTTTGATTTCTGAACAAGTTTTTATCATGGAAAATTCGTGACAAAGTAGTAGTGCTCTTTCGGCTGTTATCCTGGTAGCAAAAACTTGCCTTTCGTGATTCCTTGTCAAGGAAACGGTATAATAATTAGATTTATATTTGCAGGTTACCGGCCCTCTTATCACTTGAGTCAAAGTCTACATCACCATGACTATAAGCGCATTCAAACTTTCTTCATATACATTACTGTAGAAAAATCTGTCTTTTAATGATTTGCCTGCTATTGTATACGAAAAATATATTTTCTCTTTGGTCTTCTTCAGTCTTATGATCTTCGCGGAAATTCCATTCTGTCCCTCAAGAAACCTAGAACAACCAGTTATGGTCCTAGTTCTTCTTCTTAGTTATCAGCTAAGTTGCGGAATGCGCTACCTGATTAATTGTTTATCCACTGGTTTTAAAAGAGAATCCAGCTAGGCTGCACTTTGTACAGCGGCTTTTCTTTTCAATTAAAATATCCTTAAATTTTATGTATTTACTTATGTCTGTGTAGGTGCTCTGTATTTTAGCTGTAAATGTAATGTCTCGAAGATACTAGCCCTGCTTGTACTTATTCTGTATTTCGAGATGAAATAAAGTTATTTGTGCATGTATGTCTGTTAACTTTAGCAGGGCGCATGCGTACACTTAATTTGTAATCTGCGACTCCAGTGCTTACCATATGACACAGAAAATGACTTTTCCCTTATATATTTAGGCGATCGAATTCTTATGTAAAATTGACAAGGGCGGTCTGGAGCTGTGAGTAGGCGTGGGATTTGTCTCATATGGTTTAGGGACCGACATATCTCTCCCTCAATGCCGTACCGGGAGGCAAGGTCGGTAGCAGAAAGCAGCGAAGGGCCAACTGCGTCCAAAAGCGATCGCACGGGCCGAAATCCCGGGGTGACTCGTTTGGTACGACGCTCCAGCGCCGGATGTCTGGAGGTACTGCCTTTTTCTCTCTTGTTCAAACATTCCGTCAGCGCATGCGTTAATGTTCTGCCTTTCCTTTATAGAAAAACACAATGAAAAAAGATGCTGTTTTTTTACAGGCAACTTGTTGACATTTCAGTTGATTCTACAGGCACAAAGGTAACGTAAGAACCATGCGTTTCTGGTCTTCTGGAGACAGAGGAGAGACTGGGACGCCTAAAATGCTTCGTTGTAAACATGGCGGTTCATGAATGAATTTGTCTCTCTGGCCTTTCTGTGGACTAATTCCAGGACCTACCGATACAATTCAGGGGGGAAAGTTTTGAAAGTTAAAAACTTCAATCCATGCTGTATTTTGCTGGTAGGACTGGGTGGCCCGACACCCAATGAAATGAGAATCGGGCGTCTTCCCTTGTCATGGAATGGCAGAATTTCCCAGAATTCTTTTTGGGCATGAACGAGGCAACTTGAGAAGCACGAGACTGGTCCTCATCAAATGGCTGAAGCGCGGCCGGCCGGCCGGAGGAAAAAGCGAGAAAAAAATATCTAGCGAGATACCGTGAAGGAGGAGCCCTGGTGCGTGTTGTTAAGATAAACTTTTGATTTCTGAACAAGTTTTTATCATGGAAAATTCGTGACAAAGTAGTAGTGCTCTTTCGGCTGTTATCCTGGTAGCAAAAACTTGCCTTTCGTGATTCCTTGTCAAGGAAACGGTATAATAATTAGATTTATATTTGTGGGTTACCAGCCCTGTTACCACTTAAGTCAAAGTCTACATCACTGTGGCTATAAGCGCATTCGAACTTGCCTCATACTATTTTATGAAAGTCTTTTTTTGTTAAGGATTTTCCTGCTATTGTATAGGAAAAATACATTTTCTCTCCGGTCTTCTTCTTATGATTTTCCGCCCCTTTCATATGTGAGT
>NC_090891.1:26894606-26899606 GCF_036669925.1 Montipora capricornis | reverse complement strand
TTCACTTCTGATTTCTTGAAAAAGTGGCGCGAGAACTTTGAACCAATCACTGAGTGGAGTAATGCAAAACCAATGCAATTCCCTAATTACTTTCGACACTCAATTGAAAACCGCTCAAATGTAAAGCGCTTTTGAATATTCGTCTGTAGTTTGAGCGCTATGCAAATTCATTATCATTATTATCATTATCAAAATTGCAGCAAGGAGTCAGTTAATTATGAACTATCTATAACCATGAAACCTAATTTTTCCTCCTCTGTCATACTGGAAAATGGTTTTTGGGCACTTTTGTTCTCAAACAACTTCTTATGTAGAAGTAAGCGAGAAGAAAATTTCACGTGTACGGCAAAGGTAGAAAATGGCGGGAAAATCATGATCACGTGGTCACTTTTGCCGTTCGCGTGTCACGTGAACGTGATGCTAATTCTCGCTAAATTAGAATATATGTGTCGCGTTCCGCGCTGTTACACGCCCTCGACAGATAGTTTGCTTGAGTCAGGTACACTCCAAAGTACTTGACGCCTGTTGTGTCATAAATTTATTTCTACACAGGTTGTGAGTAACGAGAATGAGAACTTGACAATAGCAGCTGAGAAAGAAATCTCGGTAGAAGGACACGAGGGTGTGTTTTTTGACGGGAAAATGTTGAGATTTCATGCTGAACAAGACGTGAGCCTTTTGGTATGAATTGTAATTCAATGCACTACATTTGAAGACGTGTTTTTTTTTTTTCGATCTTGACTTGAGGATAGACGGATACTCGGAAAAAAATCTCTGCTTTTTTAGATGCTATGATTAACTTGTTTTTGTTTTCCCTCAGTCCAAAGAGATTGTCTTCGATGCCTCCGGAGGAGTTTATTTTGGGGATCGTTTGCCAGTAGCAGATTCTGGATCCCCTTCAGCTGAAGTGTACAAGTTGTGTGCTTGCGTCAATAATGGTAAGCTGTTCCGTGTCAAAGCAACAGTAAACAATCCGACCTGTGCAACCGCTGAGATAATTTGTTGATCACAAACACCGAGGAGATCATTGGGTCTCAGGGATACTACGCCGCAAGCCAGTGCGATTGTTTATTCCACATAAACTTTAAGAAAGCTTTGGCAGGTGTCTTACTTCATGGATAGCAGCTTGCAAAAGGAAGTAACATGGCGGTGGTCAGTTCGTTTGAAGCGTCAATATTGAATCATGAATATACATGTGCATGTACAACAATGCTGTTATTAGCAATAACCGTATCACTTTAATTACTGAAGGCTCAAGCATATCTATCTGAACGTAGTTAACTGAGAACATGGGGTTTATTAATTTGGGAGACTCGCATAAAACAAAGGAGTTCAATGGGCCATGTCGGAGTTCTTGTCTGCCTCCTCTTCAAAGCGAGTCTAAGTGGCCAGTTTTTCTTCAGTATGAAAATTAGTTTTCATTCATATGTCAAGTAGAACTAATAGGCCATTTCCGAGTTCATACCTGCCTGCCTCTTCAAAGCGAGTCTAAGTGCGAAGTTTTTCTTATGAAAATTAGTTTTCATTCATATGTAAAGTAGAACTAATTACCATCACAAAAACTTCGCACTTAGACTCGCTTTGAAGAGGAGGCAGACATGAACTCGGAAATAGCCTATTACCATCGCAAAAGGTTTGCACTTATACTCGCTTTGAAGAGGAGGCAGACAAGAATTCGGAAATGGTCGATTCAAATGTTGGTTTTTTAGGAGATGGAAAAACCGGAGTACCCGGAGAAAAACTTCTCGGAGCAGAGTAGCGAACCGCATGTGACGTTGAGTCTAGGTACCCGTTTCTCGAAGGTTCCCAAAGTTTTTGGGCGTATTTCGAAGGCCTTTACCCTAGTTCCAGAGGTTTTCCTTGAACTACGAAAGAGCCGCGAAGAGGCGAAGTCGAGTCGCAGAGCGGCAAGAAGAGAAAAGCCTCTGGTTGCCTTAGACTTGAATCTCACTTTATGCAAACGCCAG
Source organism: Montipora capricornis (assembly GCF_036669925.1). Classification (NCBI taxonomy): domain Eukaryota; kingdom Metazoa; phylum Cnidaria; class Anthozoa; order Scleractinia; family Acroporidae; genus Montipora; species Montipora capricornis. Next base: position 26,897,639 of record NC_090891.1, on the reverse strand, counting down.
GGTCAGGATCTAACCCTCAGGCTCGGATTGGTTGATATTTTTACAAACACGCTAATCAATATGATTGGCTCGTTTGATTGGTAATACCCAGGGGACGCGTGATTGCTAAGTTGCCATTGGTCCCTTTTGTAATTATCAATTTGACGTGTTTGACAGCTAGCGTCTGCATGAAAGTGAGATTCAAGTCGAAGGTAACCAGAGGTTTGTCTCTTCTCGCCGCTTCGCGACTGGTCTTCACCGCTTCGCGACTGGTCTTCACCGCTTCGCGACTCCCTCGCAGCTCAAGAAAAACCTCTGGGACCCGGGTAAAGGGCCTTATATTTCTTTGTATCTCAGTTCAAGCCGTGAGGCCGTTTCAGGGCCTGAAACTGCAATTAGGTTTTTCTTTCGGGTGGTGAATAACAGTAACAATATCAATAACGGTAATAATGACCTTAAGTTACGTAAGTGTCAACTGTACTTAGCGCTAGGGCACTACTATTGGAGACAATACAGAAGTCAAAACAAAACCTGTTAAAAGGCCAGCGTTCTAAAATAGGGGAATCTTTTTTTTGACATTTGGGTTTTCATGCCCGGAAATTTACCGGGACTTTCGAGAAACAGGCCCCAGGAATCGGACCTGGGGCTTGTTTCTGGAAAATCCCGAAACTTTGCGGGCCCTTTTCGGGTGTCACAATTCCCGCTGTATCTTATGGACGGACGGATTTTAAGGTGGCTCAAACACTTGAAGAGAGACTTTCTTTAGAAGGATTGGCACTACAACACCGTATCACGTAACAGTAATGTTGTGGTACCATATGAAACACCGATTATTTCCAAACGAGATGCGGTCATTTTTGTGACGTAATAAGTTACCTTGGCAGCGGAAAAGCCCAGCAAAAACACCCTACGTTTTGGCTTTAGTTGCTTATATCTCAAAAAGGAACTCGGTGACGTGATCAGAAGGACAAGATGAAACTTTCTGCAAAGTTTGATAAAAATATGTATCGCAGAATCAGAGGCAACAGTAAAAGCAAGGTGACACACGCTAACCTCAACCTGCTGTGGCCATCACATCACGCATGCGCACAACCATTTCAACCGGCCAATTCGCAGCCATGGACAGCTGTTTCGGCCTTGCTGGGCCTCATCGGCATGGCGTAACTATCATTCCAGCCGGGTGTTTTTAGCACCCCTTTAAGTGGCAGCTTCACATGCAATACATGTGGTAAGCTGGGTTGGAAACGGCAAAACTGTTCTCCCACGGCAAGCGTGTGGGAAGGTGGATCACATTAACAGATCGGTGTGTCACTTAAATTAGAAACAACAATAAAAGAAAGGTGACAGAGGCACCTTAAAAAACACAAATTTAAGGTGGCTTTGTGTCCGCTGTACAGAATTTTTGAAAACTTTGCAGATCGTTTTGCTGGTCGAATTATCAATTTCCGCGTTTAAAGTGCCTCTAATGTGAAAAATATCTTTTGCTTATTTTAAAGACCTTTCAAAATGATGAAGAATGTTTTTTTTCTATTTTAGAATACCATCTTTCCTTCGACAGGTATTCAAGTTTTTGTTTTAAAATTGATGACGTCACAAACAAGCCAAATGACTGCTATAAATCCCAAAATTGAGATTATCTCAGAAAATATTGGGGTAATGATATTCAAACTTGGCACAAAGGCACAAAGTGACATCTATAAAGATGTTGGTAACACGGCTCGTGTCAAGTGCCTCTCTGCCATGAACCAAATATCTTGGATTTTGAACAGATTAGTACAGGCAGATGGTCAGACTTGAAACGCATGTACTGCCCATAATGCTTAACATCTCCGTACAAGGTTACCGAGAGTGAACATCTCTTATTACGACACAAAACGACAAAATCAATCCTGCATTAAATAGACCCAGCAGCAAGAATGGTTGCCATGGAAACAGCATAGAGGGTAGCATTTGTGCCTTACTTCATGTCGATTACTGCTGCTAAGTTTGAACAACACCCTTTCAATATTTTCGGAGATATTCTCAATTTTGTCATTTATTACAGCCATTTGCAATGTTTGTGACGTCATCTTTTGTTTTCCTTTTTCTTTATTTTAACAAAAACTTGAATATACCTGGAACGAAAGAAGGTATTCCAAAACAGAAACACCCATTCTCCATCATTTTGAAAGGTCTTTAAAATAACCAAAAGATATTTTATACTTCATGGGCACCCTAAAAGAAGTCCGTTAATTTCCACTAGAAATATTTTTCTTGTAATCAAATATGCCTTAAACAGTGTGGGGTTTTTTATACCAAATTTGAATGGCAAAATGTTTGATAGCATATACCCAAAAGGTTGTATTAAAATCTTCATTTTCATGATGGTCAGGAACGTCAATTTCTAGATTTTTGTACTTTTGTAAAACAAGTAAAGGACATGTCTTTGTTATAATGCTGTCTCGTTTCACTGATGTACTTTGAGTTGGATATAGTATTTAAAATATTCTCCCAAACGTAATAGCAAGGGCGTACCAACTTACCATTTCTTTCCTTCATACCTTCTTCGTAGCAGTAGTAGAAATGCACAGAGGTCTCTGCGTTTCCTGATTCACCCTCTAAATGCCGCTCGAAGCAAGTGGTTTAAAGTCTCAACTCTCCTGCGGATGAAAAGCCACATCCCCTTGCTAGCTCTATGCCTTACCCAAAATTTGATTTCCACATTTGCTACTTGACTATTTCGGAAGAGGAAGACGTGAGTTCTCAAAGATTGTAGAAGAGGGATAAGGCAAGGCTCAAGTGGAGTCTTTTCTCTTCCAACCTCGTTCCGAGGGTCTCTTGTCGAGGACATTGGAGACCCTGGGAACGAGGTTGTTTCTCTTCCCGCTGGAAACTGGCACCAAATCGGCTAACTCAATGTTGCACCCAATTCACATCTCCCGGGTTTAAGGTATTTGCATTCTCTGCTTTCTCAAATCCTATGATACACCTCTTTTAAACCCCCCCCCCCCCCCCCCCCAAAAAAAAAAAAAAAAAAAAATTAACATACGTATATAACTAACCGCAGACAGTACT
>NC_090891.1:26882106-26889606 GCF_036669925.1 Montipora capricornis | reverse complement strand
TTGTTTGCTGCTCTGATGTTTGCCGAGCTTCAAAACCAGTGCCCTCTATTAACTATGCTGTGACTGGTCAATTTAGTGGGCCTTACTCGTCAGTATGGTCCGCTAACATTAAAAAGCGAGTTCCTGTGTCTCATAACAATTATTTTTTTTTAGTAGTAACCTATAACCATTACCCTACAACTCCAGTACTAGGTCTATGTAACGGCATTTTCAAAGATCAAGCTGTTTTCAGACGACTTCTTAAATAAAATCTGGATTGCGCGAGTGACCATTTTCAATCGCGGGGGTAATAATTTCTCATGCAAGACTTGTGATTAGCTGGAAAGGTCTGGTTTCGGCATTCGCGGGAAAATCAAGCTAAAAATAACTCTGTCTATAAAAACGCCGTTCTACAAATACAATGAAGTTGTACATTCCTCGTCATGGGATGCTGTTTAAAGCTATTATGCTGCAAAGGTTACTTTTATCGGTTGTTCCCATGGCTGAGCGGTCCACTTTCGCACTGACTAGTAAGGTGTCGCGGCATGACACAGAACAATCGACAGATTTCAATGATTTCATCGGAAAAGGTCAGATATAATGCCAATAATATTTTTTTCAGAGTCTTACTTGTTTGATAGAAGTCATATCCATATTCTTCCATCAAGCTTGGATCGAGCTTGGCCCAGAGATCTTTCCAAAGCCCTCGTAAGTTTTCCTTATTTGTGATATTTGTTTTGAAGAAGCCAGGCTCTATGACGCTGACCTGGACACCACTCATACTTAGTTCGCGTCGGAGCGCGTCGGAGAATGCTTCAACTCCAAATTTGGAAATGGAATAAGCTGAGGCGTGAGGTAGACATGCTCGACCTAAAATCGAAAGCAACAACATCATCACGATCGTCTTCTGTTTATGAGTATGTCGGATCTGGTAAGCAAGATTATGAATAGACCTTTTTAGCTTGTACATTTTGTTTTCCCATTTCAGACCACGTAATGTTACTCTGGGAAAAACTTTCTTTCAAATGTCGTCCTATGCACGTGAATATGTACGCATTGCGTAACATCCAACTCCTTAGCCACGGTTCGATTTAGCTTGCGATCAGGCTCAGTTGTTTGGGGGGCACTGAGTGAGTATTTTTGCGGGCGGAGCTACAAGCGCTTTGTAAATGCTCATCTGGTTGTTTTCCCGCCAGATGGGGTTCTACACCATATTCGTAAAACTCTTAGTTTGCTTGTTATGTTTCGTTCGCCATGTTGCTTTCAGAATATCAACGAAATGGAGTGTCTGTGAACTGTCTGATTGCTGATTGCAAAGTGCACTCCCTTATAAAGAAAACACTTCCATACTCTTACGTTTTACATCCAGGGATAGCACTAGGCTTCTCTGTCCCGGAAAAACAAGACTAAATTAATGCTATAAAAGGACAGGAACTGAGGTTTTCAAGTTGGCCATGTTCGAGTCGTAGGATGATCGTGTAGAAAAGTGCAAGGGGTTTATTTACCTCCTATACTTGCGATGTTTATAACACGCCCTTTTGCCATCTTGATTAACGGCAAAAACGCCTTGGTGACATCAATTAGTCCCCATAGGTTAACGTCCGCTACGCGTTTGTACTCATCCACTGTCTGCCACTCGATTGGACCAACTTTTGCAATTCCAGCGTTGTTTATCAAGCCCCACAGACCTGTGTGATAAAATGATAGGCGGTCAATTATTTACACATTCTTGCATGTAAACAATTACCATTAGGTTAATCTCGTACCCCGATCTTTCAAGGTCTAGCAATACAATGAGAAATCAAGACACTATATCACAGCAAGTTTACAGCATTGGAATTGAAAAGCTTCTAAACCAGCCTCCCTAAGATACTATATAGGACAAAAAGATCCTCCTTTTGAGACGCTGACAGGAACCGAAAGTGAACATTTCGCATGCAAGGACGGTGGTCTCTGCCAGATTTTAAAAACTAATCACCTCTGATGGAGAAAAAAAACTTAGTCCATTACCCAAGAATAAGAATCTGCTATCAGGTATCAGATCTAATCGTATCCTCAAACGATAGATAGTTCCACTGTCACGCAACAAAAAAAATAATTACAAATCGTTCAATGACAAAGGCCAAGAACTTGGAATGTTGTAGGAAACAATTGAAATCTTTTAACCACCTCTCCAATTCTCAGGTCTGTGCGGTACATCGTTTCTGAGTTATTTGTCGAAGCGTTTTTTGGGACGCCATGCGGTCCACAAATATTGCGGCCGGTAATCAACGAAAACATCTGGAGTACACTTTGTGATGAAAGTCTTTCGCTCATGAGATGAAGGACATGTGTATGAACACATCTCCTAATGTACTTGAAACTCTCAAACTGCTGAGATTCATAGGAATGGATATTTTTTTCAATCAAATAGCTTTGGATCATGGTCTCAAGCAAGGTGACAATTCTGAAATTTAAAAATGCTGCATTTTCGAAACGAAAGACGTCACGGAACTGGAAACTTGAAAAAAGATTTATTTCTAGGTCATCTTCAATTTCCTTTAGGTCAAAATTCAGAAGACCTTGAGATTTTTATTTTAGAATTTGATGACGACACTACGAAAACCATCTATTGTTTTCTTTCCTCTCTCGAGTGGGGGTCTAGAAGGAGCACCGGTGGGGGAGGGGGGGTCCAGGTTTTGTACTGCTCAAGACCTGTTAAAAGCTCCCTTCAATTCCACGCAACTGTGACGCAAGAACCGTCGCTAAATTACTGCAAGCATAACTGAACATCTCCATTCCCCTCCACAGTATTTCTACCATTTAGGTAAACTAGTTTTAACACCCTTTACTTTGTCTTAAGTTGCTCGTATCTCAAAAACGAACTCGGTGATCCCCATTGTTTATTGCCGGAAAATTGGTCAGCAAGGCAAGATGAAACTTTCTGCAAAGTTTAAAAGGGAACTGAAGGCAAAAAAATAAGCATTTTTTATTCACACTTTAGACCATGCACAATAATGTTTTCAACTTTTTTTCCGGCATATCCGACGTTTTTCGGCCTAAAAAAAAATGCTTCTATTCCGATTTTGGGCCATCAGCATTGCGGCTCAGAATGGAGGAATCAGCGGTCACTTTTGCAGCTTATGACGTAAGATATGGGGAAGACATGCAAGAGCGCCCCATCTAGAAGCAGTGACTGATGTTTGGCGTGAATATTGAGTCCACGAAGACACAGCAAAATAACGAAGCACAGCAGCACTTGTTTCTCTTGATCACAAAATCTCTGTTCCCCATATCATACGTGACAGCAGGGCGCTGATTTAGTTTATTGTTGTTGTTTTTTGAGCCCGCACTGAAAAGGCAGAAACAGCGGGAAAAGTCCAACTTCGAACGTAATTTTCTCGCGAAAAACAGAAAACGAGAAGAAATAACGCCACATACTTATCTTTACTTTTGTTAGGCTTTCCAAACAAAATGTTGGAAAAATTGCTGATTTTGGCCTTCAGTTCTCCTTTAAACTCATTCTATGGAGCGGATCCAGAGCCACTTTAATGCACTTGTCATCGGCTTCCCCGAGGGGGGGACCCCGGGCTGATGTGGGGGAATACGGGAACTTTATGGGGACTTTGCAACAAATTTCTGCCCTTTGTGGTGGGGGAAAAGTGGGGACTTAGATTTTTGAATGCCCTACTCTCGGGGAGAATGTGGGATTCTGTTCAACTGAGAGGAGATTGGAAACGATCGATTGTTCGCTCGATCGATGGCAAGATGGCGGAGGAGACGAAGAAGGTATGTTTAAGATCCATTGTTTTTTGTCTATCAAACAGACCATCCGTCAAAAATTTGTACGTATTTGTAGGCCTAAGCAACTTTAAAATTCCTTGTCACTGTTAAAGGTCAACAGGTCGTCTTTTGTTAGTGACACAATAGAAGCGGTATCGCTTAAATACCGCTTTGATCAACTTGGGATGGTCTTTCTCAATTGTTCTGTTTTCAAGAAAAAATAATTCAAGTTCCATTTTCATCAGAATGCAAAGTCCGAGTGTTTGCTAACTGTTCAAAGAACCAAAATAAAGTTCTGAAGTGCATCTTCAAATCCAGTTGGGTGCTTGGCTTCGCCAAATACTGGGGACTTTGCAAGAAAAAAATCCCCCACGGGTGGGGAAATACAAGAACTTTGAAATGCACAATTAGCAAAGGCCCCACATCAGCCCGGGGTCCCCCCCCTCGGGGACGCCGAGGACAAGTGCATAACTCTGTGATTTTTCAAGCTGGCTTTGATTTTGGAGTACAGAATGTTTGAGGGCAGTATTTTAAAATGATAATTTCCTCTAAAACTTTTTTTTTCAACTCTAACGCTGTTAGGTTTAATTTTATCTGGCAATAAGGTCAGCTAAAACAGAGTTAAATTAACTCTGGCTAAAATCAGCAATTGATCTTTTTAGACACACTGACATCTTCGAGATTCGTGTTTCCGATTTACAAGACCACCAAAATGGAAGAACAATATGCGGTTTTGAAACTCGTTTCCACAAGATCCCTAGTCCATACTCTCGGTAAAACGAACAATCGAAAAATGAAAATAAACAAACTGAAACGCTTTTTAGTCTAAGAAACTTGACGAAGAAGATAATAATCTCCTGATGACCGGACCATTAAATATCGTGAGGTGATAATTTTCCGAAGAGGTTTATCAAGAATGGAATTTTTTAAATTTCTGTTCAAAGATAAGACATGTTACACGCGCAGGAACTAGCGGCATTTTGCATTTTTTTTTCTTTTTTTGAGGGAGACTTTAAAAAGCGAACTGCGAATTCCGTTTTGCTTATTTAGGAAATTGCTACTTGTTTCACCTTCATGTCGTCTGGAGTTATGTAACTTAGTCACGCGAGAAATTTTGCTGAGTTCGTTAACTTCAGAGAACCGCTTCGAGCGAAAAACGCTTGCAAAAGAACGCTTACCGTTGACAAATGCGGGGAACGTAAAATGGACTAGCCTTCGATTTCGGCTCGTAGTCATGAAATTGAATTCATAGCAAAAATTTCACAAAGTGACATCGCAGTGTGCAATTTCGCTTTCACTCGTTTGACCCTTAAAAACTGAAATAAACGTATAAACGTTTAACTTATTTAACGTTTGATCTCTGTTTCTCCGGATTGTTTACTTTCGAGTCATACCTCAAAGAAGAGAGGATTATTTCTTAATGGATAATCGTATCTTAACAGTCAGAATTGCGAAACTTCCGTTACGTTCGCCTTCAAATCTCCCTTCAAATCTCAGTTCAGAGTGGAAAGCTTTGGTCTATTTTGAGAGCAATCGAGACCACTCATTGTTCTTCAGAATAAAGGAAACTTTATCTTCCCTGATCGATTAAAAAAATTGATAATCACATTGGGATAAGTTTGTTTATTTTGTTTTTTGCATTCGTTGTTTATTTATAAGCAGTCACTTTTTTAACCGCTTCTCATTCGGTGGACGGGTTTTATTTTTCAGCGATTCGAACACGATTGCGGAGTTCAGTTTCTTTTATGGCTCATCTCATTATAAATTAGGTAAAATTTTGAGAAAAACACTTTCATTCATTTAGTCAGGAGTACACCTCGGACACCTTATAGTTAAAGATAATGGATACTGTACCTGTGTTCGCCGGCAAGTTTTGCCTCACAAACTGAAGGGCGTCTTTGATTTCTTTCGAGTCTGTGACATCTAAATGGAACGCTCGCAAACGCTCGCTACACAAGCTGGTTATTTCGTCTTGTCCCTTTTTCGTTAAACATGTTGCGAACACATGAAACCCCAACTGATCGAGGCGTTGAGCTGTTGCTCTGCCGAAGCCGGAATCACAGCCGGTTAAAAGGACGTACTTATGGTGAAAATCTTGCAAAAGACGATCCCGCATGTAAAGTCGCTTGATTACAAACCATACACTGAGGGCCAGAAATGCAAGCGATGCCGCAGAGAGAAAGCTAAGTTGGTCTCCATCTACCATGCTGAATTGCGAGTAAACTGTTGCCGCTCTGCAAAAAGGGATACAATGACTGTGTCAAGTAAAAAGTGAATAATCCTTCATGAACAAAGTCTGTGAAAACACTTAGCGTCGTTAATGAATTTGCGTCGGCAAGGTCATCATCACATGAACGGAATTCAACACCAATTGTTAATTGCCTTATTTGCTCGCTAGATAGTTGTACATCAATGCACGTTCACGCTTTAATAAGAGCTTACTGTTAACCTCGACCCCAATATACCTGAAGTTTTCATCCTTGGTTTTAAATACAATAAATACATCCTGTTATTGACAGTAAACTGAACAATTTCGCTGCACGCTGGGGTTGGGGTCATGTATTAACCAAATCTGAGTTAGGGCAAAGTCGCACCTTGCTGAGTTTTCAAAGAAGTGCCTGTAAATTTTCAACGGTTGGTTTGACTACGAACACGGTCCAAAAACAATTTCCTCATTTTGTTTGGCTTTCATTTCAGTGATTTATTTTGGCAGGTTATCATCTCACCTTGTCAAACTCTTTCCGACTACAAATCGCCTTTTTCCTCCTTCCTCGTAATTTAACACTCGTCGCGTAATTGGATTTGAATGGTTCGGAGCTTTAAGACCCCATGGAAGAATAATTTCGACAAGGATCCGAGATCGAAATATTAAAAACAAATGCTAGATTAGTTACTCTGATAACAAATCTCAGAATGAATGCGTAAACGCGAACTTGAAAAGGGCTTTCTGAGCCCTAAATTAGGGCATAGCAACATTTTGAGAAAACCGCATCGATCTCGAGTCAATTTTGACCTCAATAGTGCAATAACTCCGAATTACATGGAGCAATTGTTATGATATTCTGAAAGCCTCATAACTTCATCTCTAAAACTAGAAGTTAGCTTTGAATAAATTAATATTGTCGGATGTGCAAGACTGTAAGCCTATCTCGATTCGACTTTAAGATGAAAGATATATCGTTTCAACGCCACGTCCACAACCGACAGCATGTTGGCCTCCGATAGCATTGAATTGTCACTGAATGTGGTCGCTCCGAGTTCAGGTACTATTGTTTGTGGATGGTATGGGCAAATTCTGGACTAAAGCGAATTGCCTTCAAGACCCGACTTCGACAAATGAAGTAAAAAATAGAGACTTTTCTCACTTCTTAGTGCATGTTAAACTCTAAGAGAAAACAAGCAATCGAGAAATCAATAGCATACCTTTCGTAGAATTTGCTGTGTGTTCCCAGCATGATTGTTCTGTTCGATAATGAAAGTGGTTTTTGTTCTTAGCTCTTACTAAAGCTCTGTTGATGAAACAGCTAGAGCCCTTTTATGTCCTTAAAACACTCCGCCGACACATGATCCTTCAAACAGGCGGATAAGTTTATTTTGAGAAGCATTTCCGCTTCCTCTACGCAGAAATTGTAGTGAATTGTCACTGATATTATCCATGATGACGAAACAATTCAAGTATTTGAAGCATTTTGTTGCCGCTAAACTGAATACATGTAGTGAGAGGGCAATGAATTGTTTTGCCTTGCTTATGCTCGAAGA
>NC_090891.1:26872106-26879606 GCF_036669925.1 Montipora capricornis | reverse complement strand
ATAGATCAAACGTATATTTTGAAGTGACGTTTTCGTCGCCCGTAGCCGTCGTGGTTTCTAAACTCCCCATTTTCACGTCCTGCGCGATCATGAATACAAACTTTAATACTCCATTGATAAAGCAGCGTGGTCACGAGTAAAGGCGGGCACCCATTCAACACTAAGATTAAGCAATGAAAATAGTTACGACTTTCATTCATCAGCATTTCCACAGAGTGGCTGTACACCTAAATAGTTGAATAAGTTGATAAACTTACACGGCCCGTGCCAAACATCTGACACGGCCTGACTCTTGTTAGTTGCTGACATTCCACGGGCCGCCACCTTTTAATAGGCCATTTTACAGTTGTTTGCTCAGCGACCAAGCCTATGAATGGCTGCGAGGCTGCTGGTGATTTTGCGTTGATACAGACCTCACTGCTTTTATCATGTAAATTGTGTTGTTGTAACGCTAATTAGTCCACATTAACATTACAAAAGCATGAAGGTTTGTATCAAAACAGGGTCACCGGCAGCCTCGCTTCCATTGTTAGGCCTGGTAACTTAGCCACAACTGTAAAATGGTCTATTGTGATCCTACTTTTTCTATTGTAAATTATATATATATTCATTTCTTTACTTATTTATGGGGTCATAACAAGTCAAGTGCTGTTTTGAGTAAAAAAAAAGTTCAAATATTTGGCATTAACATTTCTGCTTCAAACATTAGCGATACAAGACGACTTTTCGAAGTCATCATTTTTAATCGTTAAGTCATACTAATTATTCCCCTGGACCTCAACTCTTTCTTTACTTATTTATGGGGTAATAACAAGTCAAGTGCTGTTTTGAGTAAAAAAAAAGTTTAAATATTTGGCATTAACATTTCTGCTTCAAACATTAGCGATACAAGACGACTTTTCGAAGTCATCATTTTTAATCGTTAAGTCATGCTAATTATTCCCCTGGACCTCAACTCTGTTCTTTTAATGCTGCACAATTCGAAACTAGCCTATTGCGCAATAGGTGGTTTTATGTTACATCACCGTAGACGAAAACAAATTAAAAGATTTCTCATTAGCTCCTTTTGTTCATCCATCAGTAATTGTACATTACATCATTGTTACCTGTGTCTCTTGGGATTGCTTCGCTTAACTAATTTCTGAATTTCAGAATTCCGCAAGACATCCGTCTAGCCAACTTCAAGTTTGGGACGTGCCTTGCGCATTTGGTAATTTGGCGTGAGTTTGGCCGTCAAACCCCGGGACCTCTGAATTACGTAATCTTGTAAAAACTGGCCGCTTGTATCAGTTCGTTCGAGTAATTATAACCGACAGTCCAGCGAGCCTTACGGGTTCCAATGATCAGTCACAGACACACTTCATTCAGTGTGAGAGTACACAAAGGCAAACAGTGGCGCGAATTTTTTGGGACCAACTGTACTTTTCTTTCGCGAAATTGTTTTCTCAAACCCCTTCGCCCGAATCAGAAAGCCTATCAGTTACCAACTTATTTGTTCGAAAACCTTTGGGCAGAAAAACAATTCGTGGTGCTGAGATTTGTTTAAACTGAAAAAATCTACATTTACATATGTTGTTAAGACCAGAGGAAATATTTTCCTTTTGAATACACAAAGCGTTTTATGTCACCCGAAATCCGCTCGTGTCAGGACATTCGAGAAACGCGTCCGCAGAACCATTCCATAGAGGAAATTTTTAATAATGAACACAACTTTTGGGACAAAATCTGTACTTCTCAGCTTCCGGGTTTGTTTTTGTTAAAATCTCAATTCGTGCAATCTGTATTTCGCTCGGCCTTAAGGATCAAGTATACTAAACGCACGTCATTTCGAACGTGCTCACAAAAAAAAGCCCCATTCAGCGACTAAGGAAGTATCAAACGATAAATCCATGTACAATTACGTGCCTGCCATGAATTTCTCGTCATGCTTATGGCCCGGGCATTGTCACGAGACGTTTTCCTTCCTACTGGCTTTTCGACCTCTTTCATAATGGTTGCAAAATAAAATATATATATTTTTGTTTTAATGCTAATAAGCCTTTCTGGCCTCTCTACGACCAGGAAATTTCAAAATAATTCTTTTTTCAAAATGAGGGCAGTAGGTCTAATTAGCATAAAGACAAAAGAATGTAAAAGTGGTCGCCATTTATGAAAGTGTTATTTTCTCAGAAAACAAATTAGTGGGTAAATACCACATCAGCATTAAGTCAGTGAGGTTGAGTGGAAGGCTTACTCGTGCTACTTAAGATTAATCTTGACACAGATTTCTTACGGCTTTAATAAGGATATAACGAAACCTTGAGCTCGATTGTGGCTACATACGTGATAAATGAGTTAACATTACCGGAAGAAATCTCGCGGCTACTAACGTGGGTGTAAGCCTCGCACAAAGCGAAGCGCCAAAGGCACGGGAACGGGCGGAAAAGTTTTTAAGCACCGGGTTTTAACTCTGGGAGAATAGAAAGCACTGACCCCTAGTCCATAGACTACCCTACGGACTACCCCAAAAATACTATATTGGTCGTAAGCAGCGTCATAATTTAGTGCCATGCCTAAACATCCATTTTAATTAGCGTTGGTTAACAGTATTTAAGTCTAAGACCACATTTTAAAAAGGTTAGCTTTCAATAATTGTAGTACCGGTTTCACTTCACTTACGCATTTTACGCAAAGTTGGGGTCTATTTTGAAAAACGTACGGAAAGAGTATCTGTTTGATTTCTTTGACTAAAAATATGAATAGAACTTCAGGCACACCAACGCGCACGTAGGAATTTACAACATGGTTTTGTCTCCGGCAACAGAAACGGTGGCAGACCTTTGTTCAAGCAAAATATGAACATATTTATGAAAGCAAAAAGGAAATTCGTCACGACACGAAAGTTACAGGTTAACATTTTATTCAAAAGTAAGGTTATTTCTTAGTTGAACTCAGTTTTGTTGAAAAGATTCTACCGAAATTGCCTATGGAAATTAGAAGGAACGAATTTTCTCAAAGAACTGTTAACAAAATTGGTCACAAAAGTTAAAACATAACTTAGCGCACGTGTCGCGGAAAATATGTAGGAAGATTACGTTGAAAAAGAATGCTCTTCAAGTCTTTATATGAGATAAGAAGGGATTACTATTGTAGATTCATTCAACCACAACTGTCACTAAAAGTAACCGAGTCGTTTCGTTTATTCGTGGAGGGGTCTCATTTCAGTATTTATATGCATTGCCATGGTTATAACACCAAATCACGTTCTAAATTTGCTTCTTTACTGATAACCGTGTATCTTGGTCACTAACTAATGTCGTATTACAAGCTTTAAATGACATTAGGGACTTTCAGATCTCCAACGTGGCCGTCAACGAGAACGCCATAAAACAACAGTATGATCGGTTAAAAGAGGAAAGATAATCGTGATGCACGTGTGGCAAGCATTTTAGCACAAATTTTTGGCGGAATTATTTCCAACAACGAAGTGAAATCACCAAATACGAGATTTTGACGACGACGCGAGCGTACAAATGTAAATCTTTCATTCCCTGTTTTCACTATCGGTGTAACCGATCGTGTCGCTTTATTACAAGGATACTTCGCCCGCACTGTACGACATGAACGAGGTGGAATAATCGCGAAAGACTTCAGATATTGCATATTTTGAGTGACGTTTTCGTCGGCGCCGCCGTCGTATTTCTTGAAGTCCTTAATATCGAAGTTCAAATGAGGTCTTTAACTACTGTTTAAAATACCCTCGGTTCAGTATCGGCTGAAGACAAATGTTCAATTGGTCTTTGAACCAATAGAGAGAGAGACAACTGAGAGATCAAAGTACAAATACTCTAGCTAATCACAGCAGAAGCTGACCATGAAATGGGCCAATCATAAGGCGAAGAAAATATGGGCAGCAGGCGCGAGCGAAGCGCGGGAAAATAAGGAAGAGCGAAAACGTGGCGCGAATTTGCGGCGTGGGACTTTTGAGCCCATCAGTTAAAACAAAGAAAAGCCAAAAGAAAAATCTTAGATTGCTTTTGATATTCAATTCATAACTGATCTATACGTTCAAGGAGAGGAGTTGGTTAAGTAATTTCTTTTTCCGCTCCGGCCCCCACATCCAGAACAGTTGAATTCATGTTTTCCTGTCTGGCATTGTATCCAATCATTGACTCCTCCCTTGTGGTGCTCCAATGAAGTAACTTCATTGCAGTTTCTTGATATTGGTCCTTTTCCCGTTACGGCGTTGACCAAGGCACCGACTGAGCCTCTCTTCCACGGTATCGTTGCATCACTCGTGTTCTGCCGATGATCTGCTGAACGTGGTCTTTCAATTCGCTTTTGTCACCAATCCCATAATACAGTTCTGTTTTTTTTTTTTTGGGGGGGGGGGGGGGGGGCGGTATTTTGCATTAAAACATCGGATATCCAATTCACTGAACCATGATACAGTCCCAAGAGAAAATAACATGTATTGTTTTTATGTAAATACCACCCCCACCCCCCCCCCAAAAAAAAAAACGTACTGCATTATGGGATGGTAAAAATAGTCAATTAACTTTCTCTCTCTTGGATTCAAATTCAGTCCAATCTGACTCCAACGAAGGAAACAATGGAACGGCGGACGAAACGATATCAGCAAACTGTACTTCCACAAAGTTTTGAATGCGCAGGCTGTAAGCATGAAATATTATTGAGTAAAACGAAATTTATTCTAAGGATTCTATTTGAACAAATCTTTTCCGGAATAAAATTCCCGTTTCTATATTTATCTACCGCTTTGGAATATCGAAACCACCAGAAAAGGCCGTCCCATTGATCAAAAGATGGTTTTCAGGTGACGTCATAGACGCCATGTTGGTGGACGAAAAGAAAAGATCAGTCATTAGCTCATTTGTTCGTCCACCAGAAGTCGTACATTTCTCTATTATTATTATTATTATTATTATTAGTTATTGGTGTCTCTAGAGGTTGGTTGAAAATGTCCTATTCCTACTCACGCCCCGTTCCTACATTATTCAGTTTTTTTTTTTCACAATTTGGCGCAACGTGGAGTGGCCAAACAGAAAACTTTGTTTTATTCTCCTGATGAAAATTCCGGAACAATAACTGATTAAAATATTTGGTCGAATGCCTTTTGCTCGTATTTTTTAATAGCTTAGGGAACCAAATAGGAACGTTGCTGAAAAAAAAACCGTTTTGGAGAATAACGAAACCACCAGAAAATTCCGTCTTACTGATCAATTCCTACTCACGCCCACTTCCTACTTTATTTGTTTTCATATTTTGGCGCAACGTGGAGGGCTCAACAGAAAACTTTGTTTTATTCTCCTGATGAAAATCCCGGAATAATAACTGATTAAAATAGTGGGTCAAATGCTTTGTGCACGTTATTTTTGTAATAGCTTGGAGAACCAATAAGCACGTTGCATAAAAAAGAAATTCCGGATGGACGCTAATTGTCATCTCTCAACGCAGTGGACGATAAGTGAGTGGGATGAACGAAAAAAAAAAAAAAAACCCAGTTTTCGCCAACAGTAATATGTCTCCTCGGGCTTGTTTGGGAAAGTACAAGGAAGGGTTCCTTTTTTTTTTGTAAGCATTGGCCGTGTAGCACTTTACATTTCAACAGAATTAACTATTGTAGCCTAGGGTAATGTGAAGTGCTGTTTTCTACCCAGCGTTAGCCTTACTAATGGAATTGGGCCCACAAAAAGACAGCGAAAAACTCACCGCTGCTCTACCGACTGAGCTACAAGGTCAGACGGGGGCAGGTCATGGGAAAGTTACTTGGGAAAGTTCGAGTACTTATAAGGTGTCAAATCTGCTGCGGCATTCGAAAGCCTTAAGAGACTCAAGGGTGTTAAGTCATGAAACTGCTAAGTTCAGGCGCCACAAGTCGACCAAGTCGACGATGAAAGAAGGGATTCATTTATAAGATATGACTCGGACATAAAAAATTTGTGAGCATTCCGTCAAAGGAGAGAAGCATTATACTTCGGTCAAGGTTGATTTCGGTTTTCCTTATAATCAATACAGCCATCGACAAAAATAAATAAATAAATAAATCACTTAATTAATAAATATTAAATAGCAAGTGGTTTGCAACCAATCTCTCGGGACAGAGATGAAAATGTGACCTTGCACAGGAAAACGTACTTTAACGCTTATCCGTTAAACGGGCAATGCGTTAGTCATCCGTTAAATAATTTATTTTATTTATTTATTTTATATTTGTCGTTATTCGCTTTTTTCACCCTTTCCATAATACAGGTCATTTGGGAAGGAGGGGGGGGAGGGGAGGGGAGGGTGGAGTACATGCATTAAAACGATGGATGTTCAGTTCACTGAAGCATGATACAGTCCTAACAGTAAATAACTTGTAGTGTTTTTTTTTTATGTAACTACCCCCCCCGCCCCCCCTCCTTCCCTCCCCCCCCTCTATCTATCTATCTACATACATACATACATACAAAACTTTATTTGGTGTCTTATACATTGTACATCGACAATCCTCCAAATAAATTATAACTATCTATCTATCTATCTATCTATCTATCTATCTATCTATCTATGTCTATCTATCTATCTATCTACTCTATCTACTCTATCTACTCTATCTATCTATCTATCTACACTTTTATAAGGGTTACTTCTAACATTTTGTAAATAAAGTGGATAATTACAAAACAACAAAGATGTATGGGTACTCGTGAGGGACTCGGGACGGGTGCACGTGGAATCGAATATTCAAGACGCGCATCATATATCACATAAATTTGCACAAAGTTGTTTACCTTACTGCTCACAGAAGCGCAACATCCGAGTCACGGAAAATGGTTGTTCTTCTCCTTCCTTATTATAAAAGTTTAAAATAGCTATTCGTAATGTGGTAATTGAAACCACAAGTTTGTCTTTAATAGCGCCTGGAATCACAGATAAAAATTTTGGTTTAGGAACTGAAGCATGCGGTGTGTCCCAGGATTCCAGACATTCTACCCCGGGGGAGGGGGGGGGGGCACTTTAGGAATTTCTCGGTGGGGATGTGCCGCTGGGACCCTGGAACCCTTAGCCTATACCAGAGCTAGATCAGCTGAATTTTGCTACCCTATACTAGAGTAAACTCCCACCGATTTCCGTCTAAATTCCGATTTTTGGCAGTTAATAATATCCAGAGGTGTTTCATGATAGCCATTTATTGACACTGTTGAGGCTGAGTTACGTAAACTTAAACTTTGCCGATTTGATTTTTTTGTATTCTTGAGTGGGAATTTCAGGTTTCCTTAGTCTTGATAAAATCTTCAACCGATTGGTCACTTTCGTGAAAAATGATACCCTATTCTAGAACGAAAGGCTATGAATTATATAAGAAAATAAAAGTTGAGAATGTTGCTGAAAGTGCCAAAATCTTAACAAATGTCCAGACGTTTCGGGATTCTGCCCTCCATCAGTGGAATGGTCGTTAAACAAACATTAACGAACATTCCACTGATGAAGGGCACAGTCCCGAGACGTCTGGAC
>NC_090891.1:26824606-26867106 GCF_036669925.1 Montipora capricornis | reverse complement strand
AATAAAGTCGAAAGATTGGCTTATTACAAAGTCAGTTCATGGCTGAAGTAATGTAATAACTATGGCTTAAAAATTGGACCAAGAAACTCAGTCAACTTTGCCGCGGTGGGCAAACCAAAGCACGCTATACGCTAAGCAGAACGACCGTTTTTAATAATGATGTACTGTAACAACTAAGCAGAAAGCATGAGCAAAAAAAAAGTTGACTGCATTGTTAAATATAAGGCCTTCTTGCAACAACAACTTGGAATACAACTTATAGTTAATAATACTCGTTTTTATAAAAGACCTGCGGATGTATCTCTATTGTACTGATCTTGAATTCGACTGCCTGCAAGTCATGTCCTATCCCAAAGCCAGTTGCTTTCACATAACTCTCCTTGAGACACTGAAAAGAGATAGGTGCAATCAGAGCGTCGCGGTTGCAAATAGCGGAAGTGGTTGACAGACGCGGTTGGCAGACGCGGTTGGCGGACATGATTGGCAGAGGAGTTTAATGGACGCACATAGCGGTCGCGGACAGCGGACGCAGTCGCGTCTAGTGAGCATGGTCGTGGTCGCGAATAGCGGACGCTTTTAGTGTTGGTAGCGCTTAGTGGTCACGGGGCCCATTTCTCGAATGTCCCGAAATTTTACGGGCCATTTTCAGGTGTCACAATTACCTCTGTATCTCAGAAACGGAGAGGATTTGAGCCGTCAAACTTCACAGTCAGTTTGCTTTTTGTTACCCTAAAAACATGTTAAAAGATCGGTTTTCCTGAACATGCGGTTGGCAGGTTCATGAATGGCTTTTCGGGCCCGAAAAGTTTTCAGATTATAATAATGTATAGTACACAAAGAAAAATCAAAATTGAACTGGTTTAAAAATTTTTAGTAAAAAGACACCATTTTTTAGTAAAAAGGAAAATCTTAATATTTCATAAGTATCTATTGAGCGACTTTCGTATGACCTCGAAAAAAAGTTCGTAATTTGTTTTACAGACCAATGTTTGGCAAGATTAAAATAAAGCTTCTCCTAATATGGGCAGTAAACAGTTCGATTGCTCAATCATATTACTGCATTTCAGATGACGTCAAAGCGAAATGCCACTCGCTTTTCAGAAAGTTCCATTGAGAGATGACGTTGTTTGTATCCGCGTTCGCTGAGCCAATGAAAATTCGCGCTCCTTTGTTTTTGCTCGATAAGCCAATTAAATGTTATGCATTTTTGTTTACGTTCAGTTTAACGTTTATTTTTCACGGTCATATGAAAGTCGCTCTATCACAAACCTGGAACTGACATTACCCAGTGCCTGAAGAACATCTGAAGCTGTTTCCACTCACATCCTTGCGATTTAATAGTTTGCCATTCATCTGCAGTGAACTGCTTGCGCATGGTGTGAAAAAATGACGGCACCGTTGAAGAACCTGAAAGGCGTTCCAGTAAACTGTTAAAAAGCATTGCCAGCTTAAAAAGGAAACCGAAAGTAAAACCTTCACCGAAATGTAGCATTACTTGGGTACGCAGTCTTCATGACATCAACACCAACTGAAAATGAAGAATAAATTGCTCTGGGAGAAGGGAATAAGACAGGGACAATTGGGTTAGCACAGTTATGCAGGGTCCGCAGAACACGTTTGAAAGTTGAAGAGGGGAGGGGGGGGGGGGGTGGTTTTGGTATGGATCATGGAAGTGTGAGGGCGCTGGGAGAGGTACTAGAAAAAAATAAGGGGGGCCATGCAGCCCCATCTCTGTGCCTTCTATTAGTGTGGATAGATAGATAGATAGATAGATAGACAGATAACTTTATTTATACACGGTATTTCCATCTGCTAAATTACATATGAACTAACAACCTATCTACCTAACTACAGTTACAAAAAACAATAAAAGCTCAGTGCTGTCCTCGGATGCCATGTCTAAATTACGCTACATTAGTAAAAACTGTGGCGACTCAATTTTGTCTTAAAATCGTTTAAGAAAGAAGCTTGGCGTAATTCAGGGGGTAAGCTATTCCACAACTGTGTTTCGCTATACAAAAAAAACTTCTTTTTAAATAGCCAGTACGGGGTTGTGGACGCACTAATTCGTTTTCTGAATTACTTAAACGGTAGGAATTTCCATTGTCGCGAAAAACAAATTTAATGTTATAAGTAGTCGGATGTCATCTTATGTCAAATTTTATAAATCATAATAGATTTCTTTTCTAGTCTTTGAAGACAGAGTTTGCGCCAAATCACTTAAATCACTGTCATAACTAGCAGACATCAATATGCGCCCGGGCTGCGCGATTTTGAGCCTTTTGAAGTTTTGCAGAAAGGCCCTTATTCCAGTTTCCCCACACCAGAGAGGTGTGTGGGGAGAGGCCAGTTTAGTCAGTTCCTCATTTATTTCATGTTCATTCAAGATTTCGTTGTTAGGAAAATGAGATCCCGAACTCTGATATCATAATTGCATTTTTACACAAAAGGGTACGATGTAAGTCCCCTAATCCTACTTGCCCTCATGTCAATATCACCCCCAAGACTGAGGTTCGTGATCTGGGCGTCATAATTGATAAAAATCTGTCCTTCAGGTCCCAAATAAACAATGTCTGTAAATCTGCGTTTTATGCTCTAAAGACATGTAACATAGTGCAAGATCCGCAAGTATCTTGACAGTCACTCCACTGAACGATTGATCCACGCCTTCATATCTTCATGTATTGATAATTGTGACAGTCTGTTTTGCGGCTTGCCTGCTGCCGAGATCGCAAAACTACAACGTGTACAGAATGCGGCCGTAAGGCTGGTGACTGAATTTACCCGTTGAACAAAGAATAAAGTTTAAGACCGCTCTCCTTGTCTAAAAAGCACTAAATGGCATGTCTTCCAGCTACATACATAAAAGAACTTATTGTACCATATACTCCTGCACATAGACTGCGATCATGCAATAAAGGCTTTCTTAAGATCCCAACATCAAGACCATCCAGTTTTGGTGATCGAA
This sequence comes from Montipora capricornis, assembly GCF_036669925.1. NCBI lineage: Eukaryota > Metazoa > Cnidaria > Anthozoa > Scleractinia > Acroporidae > Montipora > Montipora capricornis. The sequence continues at coordinate 26,864,138 of NC_090891.1, read as the reverse complement.
TGTTCAGTGCTGCAGCCGCAAGATTATGGAACAGTCTTCCTGACAATATAAGACTTAACAACAGTTCCATTGATGACTTTAAAAGAAGTTTAAAAACTTAATATCTTTTGAAATTAGCTTTTTGATTTCCATATTTGTATATTTTTAGATTTATAAATATTTTTAATTTTTTAACTTTATGAGCCCCCTCTTGTTCATCACATCATTGTTCTGGAAGCTCTGTCCCAAGAGTTTCGCACAGGATGTCCTTGGGAACTGTTGTATGCTGACGACCTTGTACTTTCTGCAGACTCCCTGGAAGGTCTACAACGGAAGCTGAGTGTTTGGAAAGCTGGAATGGAGTCGAAAGGTCTTCGTGTAAACATGAAGAAGACAAAGGTTATGATCTCTGGACCGAACCTAGGTACACTAAAAGACTCTGGTGAACACCCTTGTGGTGTATGTAGGAAAGGAGTTGGCGTAAACTCCATTTTCTGCCCTGGCTGCGCACACTGGATCCACAAGAAGTGCAGCGGTATCCGTGGCAGGTTAACCCCAGATCCTTCTTTCATGTGTAACCGGTGTCTGGGCATAGCCCGTGCTATCGATGGAAGGCCATTTGACTCAGTCACTGTTAATGAGCAACATCTCGATGCTGTGGACTGTTTTTGTTATCTTGGTGACACCATTGCTGCAAGCGGTGGCTGTGAAGCTACCACTGTAACGAGAGTCAGAGCCGCTTGGGGGAAGTTCAGAGAGCTTCTTCCTCTACTCTGTTCAAAGAGTTTATCCTTACACACGCGGGGTAAAGTGTATAACACCTGTGTCAGGGGCGCCTTGCTATATGCATCTGAGTGCTGGCCCCTGAGGCAAAACGATCTGGCACGGCTACTTAGGAATGAAAGAGCTATGCTCCGCTGGATATGTGCCATAATACCTACTAATAACATCAGTACACAGGACCTCCGCCTGAGGTTGAACATAGAAGATCTTGGTGCTGTCCTCAGGCGGAAGCGTCTTAGATGGTTTGGCCATGTCCAGCGGAGTGAAGAATGGATTGGGAGAATAGGTGGCATGAGGGTAGACGGTCGTAGGCCCCGTGGACGGCCACGGAAGACATGGCGGGAAGTCTTATCTGGGGACCTTAGGGAGTCCCGACTGATGCCGGAGGATGCGACAGACAGGAAGCGATGGAAGCAAATGACCATGCGCCGTCAGACCCGCGATGCAGTGGATAACTGACGTAAAAAGGATAGTGAGTGTGAGTGATGTTTTAACCTGTATTTGTAAAAAGCATTGAGACTTGCGTGACATGCGTTTTTAAGAAATAAAGTATTATTATTAGGAGGGTCTTTTGCTGCGGTTTAGAGAAGTACTCTCAGAAGAAAAAATATATATATATATTATGAGCTGCCATACCAGTCATATTAGGTTCTGCAGCTAAAACTGTGAAGTCTCCCTGAAATAAAAACGGGGAAGACAGAAAGTCACATCACTACATCTTAAAACAAGTTAGAATGATAAACACTGTTGTTCCTATAAAAATTGATCATGATAATGAATAAACCTATAATAAAATCAAGTGAAGTACCTGATGGGATATATTAAAGCTGAGATTTCCCAAAGATGGCTCTATTGTCTCATTTGCCTATAAAGAAATGACTCAAGTTTAAATATGAAGATATTAAAAGATGACACACGTGCAGCATGGCCCAGTGGTTTGGATGATTTTTAATTAGTCATTTGCATTCAGAGGTTTTGGGTTCAATTATCCCACTCTAACCATGAAACAGACCACATTCAACTCCAACAGACATTTTAAATAGGCACAATCAAGTACTGGTAGTTACATGAATTTGGTAAGATTATGCTATTTGTTTGCAAAAAATTAAGAAAGGATTAGTGCAAGTCAACCTTACACTGAAAATAGTTTGAAGCCAGGGAGACAAATCAATAACTAGGAGTAATCATTGATTATGAAGTGTGTTCACGGGAAGAACTTGGAGGTTAGAATCACTTGACAAGCCGAGATCTCATAATAATATTGAGAAAATCGTGCATTTGTGTAAAGAACGTCTATCAAAAGTATTAATTAATATGACTGAGGCTTGTGGAATGTGGCTGGAAATGGAAAGTTTAGAGTAAAGTGTTGATGACGTCACAGAAACTAAATTAGTTCTTGAAAATTTGGAATTTGTTCAATTTTGTTATTACACTACTAAAAGCGTCCCTTGCCAAAACTCAGTCGTGTCATTTAACAGTTCTGTGCTTGGTTACCAGGCATTTGAATAAAAGTGAGGCTGGAGTTAACCTTGCTTTGATACAAGCCTCGATCATTGCTTTTCTTATGCAAATCATGTTGTTTTGCAATGCTAATGAGTTTCTATTTAGTATACATAAGAAGAACAGTGAGGTTTGTACATGTATCAAAACCTGTGATTGTCATTCGTGTATCGGGGGTATATGGCATATCAAAACTGAGATGTGCATGCACAGTAATTATGATGTAATTCAAGATGGTGCAGAAAAAGCAGACAAACAATGAACAACAAAAACTTGCTTAGGCTCTTCCTACATGTATGTACAGCACCCCCTGGTAGCACAGGACACCCAACATTAGAAATTGCATTCTCCTAAGGTCAGCCGCAATAACAGGGAGAATGTTGTACTAAAGAAGGACTGATGTTGACAGTTACTGAGGTTTCAACAGAATGAGCAGGAGCCATTTACAGAGTCAACAGGGAGGTTTTTATATTGACCTAACTGGTTGAAAGCAATGTGACAACAGTCATGGATCATCTGCCAGCTAAGCTAAGAAGATGGGGAACAGCAATATCGATGGTAAAAACCGGTCTTTAAAGGGGCTAGGTCACGCAACTTTAGGCAATTTCAGCGCTGATCGAATGGTCATAGAATTAACTAAAATGTTAAAATAACTGTTCAACACTTTAGAAGAACTCTAACAAAACACAGGGAAGCCAAGAAGAAACATGGATGGACAAAACTGGAAAGGATTGAAATAGATTGAATTTGATTTGAGTAAATTTGAAAAACGTCGGCCCACCTTTTTTCAAATTTATATCAGTTTACATGTATGTCAAAATGTCATTTACAAAGCTGGAAAATCATTCTCAGTTGTTATGTGGCCGTGATTTTGCAAATGAAAGACTCTTGCTCTGCCAATTTGACGTTTAGAGCTCATAATTAACAAAATTAAACAAAATTACCTAAAATAGCGTGTCCTAGCCCCTTTAATGAGTGGTATGTGATTGGTTGAACTTCACTTGTATATTAATAATAATAATAATAATAATAACATCCGTCTTTTCACTTGTCTTTTAATAATCAAATGTCAGTAGTTCTGCTTACCAAATAAGGTTTTCCTTTGCTAGTCCTCTTCAGGATAACCTCATTGTAGGGAAGGTTAAAGTGGCCACTTAACACTTTCCTCATCAGCAACCTTCCAATCTGTGAAAATAAAGTTTGAACCCACATAATTTGGTTCTTGAAAACAGGTTTAAACACTTTTACTTGACGTAATCTTATTTTTGAATGTTCCATTTTTTAAAGTTACATTGTAAAAAGCCACATGATCTGTCACCTGAGAGAGAAGAAGAAGTGGAGAGACGTTTGTGTCACTAAATTATTGTTAAAATTCACCATTCTACAATTTAAAGAAGCCTTAAGGTTTGCTATCTTATACATCTTTTATTTAAACATAAGAAAATGACTATTCCACAGGCCATTTTGCTCTAAAATGGAGCAATATGGTTAGAAATCACTGGCCCGGCTAACCGGGCTGTCCCAGTGAACACGATTACACGGAAAAATCTCAGCCCGGTTGAATAGCCGGGATCTCGGCTAACCGGGCTGAGATCTTTCCATGTAATTGCAAACTTGAGTTTTAATGTTTTTCTCAGATGTGCCGGGATCTCGGCTAAACAAGCCAGCCCGCCTAAACGGGACAGCCCAGCTCATGCAATCAGCCCCTAACAAGCATCAAATGGTTGAACCTTTCAGTTAGCTAAATGGTGAAGTCATGCTGATTTGCACATAAAAAATGATCAAAAGTGCACTAAATTCAGTTTTTTATCCCCCAAAAAAGCTCATTTTCATACTCAATCTCATATACATGCACTTCTAAGTGAATCCAAAGGTCTACAGATGATGAAATTTTGTCACCAAGAATTCCATGCACATACATGTACAGCCGTATTAATGCGTGCAGTGATCTGATGTCAAATCAATATTAATTAATTTGTACACAAACAGATGTCATAACAGTAAGCTTTTACTTTCCAGGGCAGATTTTGCATCCTTCTTGTATACAAAGTTCATGATCCTTTCTTTTTCTTCTGGTTGAACACAGGATATTCCAAGGAGCCATTCCTTCAAGAAGAAAATAGGATGAGTATTCAGCCAGAAAACAGAAAACTAGCTTTTAATATTCTCCAAGGAACAAGGATTTCTTCACTTAAACTTCTCAAATTTCGTTGCTTCTTCTCTCTTGCTCTCCTGCTCTTTATCCCATTGTTCATCACCAATATGATTTCCCGCCAGAAAAACGTGGGTCTCCAAATGCAACGCTGCCACGCGATTTATTGCCAAGGAAAATTGCCCAAACACTCCCATCCCCGGAGGCTGTCCTGCCTCCCTACCTCCACCCCAACAGTCTGTACGGGCAGACGGACATACGGGCATACGTGACGTCATAACCAAAATTTATCGCATGGATAGATTTCCAAAAAAATCTTACCCATGGTGCTGTGCTGGCGCGTTTCACGTGCCTGAGCTCCACTATGAAACATACATTTACCTTTGCTTCACTACATTTTACTTTTTAATGTGCCTCATAAGGATGTGAGAGAAAGATGCTGGCAATCATTTGTCCCATGGCTGAGAAATTGAGAGACATGCCTATTTCTTTGATGATTTCATAAACTACTTTGCATTATAGTTTTGAAAGAACTTTGGCAATGTAAATTACTTATTGACGTCATTGAAGGACTAGACCCATACTTTTCACTAGCTCGGCCAGCCAGCTTTGTTACTCTCTCGTACCTCATTATGGCCTATTAAAAGTAGAATCATATATCTAGGGAATCAATGGTAAAATATATGTTAGACATTTCACTCTTGGAAAAGGAGGTTAGATGCACTTTAAAGACTCTGAGAGTGGATTTAGAAGCTTAACTAGATTTAATTTATATTTCCGCTACATATACAAACGTGGGCATGTTTAAACAGTGGGCTGCTTTAATAAGAAATGTTATGAATTTCGCAGTCACAAACCTGCTTTGTTGGTTTCCAGAAACCAAAGTTAAAAGCCAAACGAATGCCTTCCATACGCGAAAAACGCATTCGTAGCAGAAAAAGAACCAATCGATCTAACACCGTTTTAGTCCACCATGTTGTGAGCTTTCGTGATATGATATACAGCGAACTAGGAGATTTTGCCGCTGGGAATTGTCGTTTGCAGGCAGAGAAGAGAGACGCTGGGAACGAGGTTGAAGTCAAAACATCGTCCATACATCTTCTTAGAGCGTGAAGATGGATGGAGAAGGAAAATTAATGTAGAAAATTGAATGGAACTCTTTAAGCATGGATCGATTTAGCTGGACTTCGTCTTCGAACCTTTGTGTGTTACCGGGCGAATCGGGAGTTCATCAGCAGTCAGGTGTCAGAATCTACGATGGGGACAAAAAGGTTAAGTTGACCGTTATTTTGATCCACATGATTTTAACACAACTAGCCATGCTTTGCTTTACTAGCTCAAGTTTTTCATCTTCAAACTTCTGCAGACAACTTTTGAAAATGGAAACCTTAAGCTTACAACACACAGAATAGTCTGGGATGACTTGGATCAACAGGTGAGATGCAGTTGCCTTTGCTGCAGCTGATTTAGAAGCATGACGTTTGAAGGAATAGGTATCGAAAATAGACCAGTCCACGCTCTTGATGGCATCATTGGGTAATCAGGACAACATGGCGGAAAATAGACCTTATTCACGATGGCACCATGTTGGATTGGGCAACCCTAAAACTCGGAATCCGGAATCCGGAATCACAGGTGATTGTTTTACCAATACAGAGAGTAAAAACTATCTCAAACAGTCATAAAAGCTAACGTTAGGCCTAATTAGGCCTAAAAAAAAGTTTTTAGGCCTAAGGTTAGCTTTTATGAATGTTTAGGGTAGTGTTTACTCTCTGTATTGGTAAAACAATGACCTGTGATTTCGGACTCCGGATCCCGGATTCTGGGTTTTAGGGTTTCCCTGTTGGATTTGTTATTATCATGCAAATTAAGCTACACACTTTTGAGGGGGCAAACAACACAAGTTCGAGAGGTTGTAACGAACATCTTAGCCACAAAGATGATTAGTTTCACATTCATTGAATGTTTATTACCTAAGTACATGTAGTAAAATAGAAAGATTACACAAGTTACTTCGATGTTTTTTTAGTGAAAAATAAGCAGATAACGAAGTAGAAAGTCAAAATGTCAAAGGCAATCAAAAGATATAAAATTATTATAAAAGGTACTCAATTCTGAATTCTAAAATGTACTTTTGGCAATGCTATTTCAATATTTCGACGAGCCGATTTTCCGCTAGTTTGCCATAACACATGGCTAATTTGAAAACCAACATGGCGGCTATGAATAAGGCCTATTGACCTTTTTCGAGTTATGTGCTTAGCTACCTAGCCTTTAAATGAAAGTGAGGCTGGAGTTGACTTTGTTTTGATACAAACCTCACGGCTTTTCTTATGTAAATAGGAACTCGTTAGCATTACAAGAACATGATTTACATAAGAAAAGCAACGAAGTTTATATCAAAGCAAGGTCAACTCCAGCCTAGCTATTATTCAAAGGCCTGGTAACTGAGTACAGGCCCCAGTTGTTCAAACGATGGATAGCGCTATCCACAGGATAAATCACTATTCAGTGGATAAACACTAGCAAAATCAATTGAGGAGGGTTATGAACTTGTGGTGTTTTCTCGTTGATGGTTAAAAAGGCTAATGGAGGGTCTGCTCTGGCTCATGAAGTTTGCCTGTGCGGAAGTGGACAGTGGATGGCTGTCAGGTGCATGCCAGGTTTGATTTCAGCATCATAGGATTGTGGTCCTGGCATAATTAATCTTAATTATTTTCTCCTCATCAGCAGTGCCCTCCTTTTGGAGTCATTTGGAGTTAACTGGACTCAGTATTTTATCTTTGGAGTGTTTCTGTTAGATAAAATAATAATGAAAGTCATTGCTGAATTTAATATTTAATATTTTACTAATTTGTTGATTAATTTTGTCAGGACAGAGCGATCTCATTGACTTTGTCTCTTGTGAGGAAAATTGGAGAACAATCTGCTGGGTTCATGAGCAGGTTTGTAATTTAAATATTTTTAATTATCTAACCTTTACCCTTACCTTACTGGTGGAAATGCATGTGGGTACATTGTAGCAAAGGCTTCGACTTAAACAATAAAAGGACACTTCATTCTGGATGTCAAAATTGTGCGTGCATCTAATTAGGGTACTTTTGGCTACCCCCAGATAGACATACAGTAGTTAAGAAAATTTTGAAAAATCAACCACAAATAAATTTATTAACACTACAAATGCTCCTTGGCCCATAACATAACATGCTGCTCTAGGATTGGTGAGTGGCTATTATGTCACGATTCCTCGGCTATAGGTAAGGAGTAGTTGCCTACTTAAATCTGACCACTACCCACAACAAGTGGTAACTTTGGAATGCCTTACAAGAATAGTGCACCCTACAGTAGTGTACCAATGTACACGTACTTCGAAATTTTGCTGTTGTTAAAAAATTAATGACTACGTGACTACCGGTATGTTTTCTTTTCGTCTCACTTAATTTGTTGCAGTGCCAAAGTGATAGTTGAACTTCACCCTCCACCTGCAAACAAAGAACCCGGGCCATGTGTTTCAAGCCCGTACACCTGCATCAAGTTCTCATTCAAACAGGGTGGTCATGCAGAGGTACAGTTTGAATCGCCACATGTGTCTCTGACTCTTTGTCATGGATGTCTTTGAAACTATGTGTTTGGAAATCTTGCAAGCCTAAAATTTAATATTAATTATTTCTGACGTACACGTAGTTTGATGGTACTCTGGTTAGAAGAAATTTAAATGTAGCTTTATTATAAACATTAGAATTTGCTCTTTGAATTGTTAGTTCAGTAACTCATAAGCTACATTCAAATTTCTAAGGATTGATTGAAGTGATCCCTTAACAGCAGTGGACAATTTGAGCAATATTGTCTCTCTGAAAAATTCAGTTGGCGCCAATGGGATTTGAACCAGTTAAGTGAAGAAGTGATACGATGCAGGCCAGGAGCCTTTCCTGATCAAATTAGTTTAAACAAAACAAAGGAAATTAGAGACTTTTTGTATAGCAGGTTTTGATGTTAACCACCTAGATTAGAAGTTTCTTACAAGCCATTACTATTTCCTGTTAGTTTTATGCACGGTTAGTGGAGCAGATTAACAAGAAATCATGGATGCAACAAACATCTGGCTCTGCAGAGGCATCAATCAAAGGCCCTGTAAGTAACTTTGATCATTGAAGCTTCTAGCTGCAATTGCAGTAGTTTCTGTGGACTTTTCCTGACTTCTTTTCGAAGAAGTGGTGTTCACTAGGGGAGCACTGGCTTGGGCAAATATTTCTGGTTTTTCATGCAAGAAGCCTGGACCTGGGGTATTACTCAACATTTGCATCATTATTCATTTCCACTTGCAGGTTTTGTTCAAAGTTAGACAGCTTGTCTAATAAACACAATATTTGACAACAATATAATTGTAGCAGTTTTCACTTGTTCCATTGTGCGAGAGTAATAGACTTAGCCCTCCCCCCATAGTCGTTGTTGTTTTGTGACATTGATTGCGTGCGCTTTAGTTTCCAAATAAGGCAATGACATGTGAGTGTGAAATTTTAGGGTGAATTGTGAGTTGAACAGCGAGCCAGTTTTTGCGAATTTACCGATTAAAAAGCTGAATAAAACACAACGCAATCGAGTGAGTTTACAGTTTACCAATAAGGTGTTTGGTACACCATTACAAAGATTTTGCATTTGGAACACTTTGAAAAGGAGCCTGAAGTGGAAGTTGGGAATGGTTCAGTGTACAGTTACTGTGCTGTAAATGATAAGCAAATATCTTTCAAGGTATTGATTTTGTGCTGGTTTACCTTTAGACTCGGCCAAGGGGAGTTGGAGGAATAGTGGGAATTGAAAGAAAATTGGAACAGAAATCTAAAGAGACAGATGACTATATACAAAAGGTATGTGTACATGTACTGGTAAGAATTTAGCTCAGGACCTATTTGATCGATTCTAGAAGCAACCGTGTTTCAACAGTTCTGTCCCTCTCTCTGTCAAACAACACTACTCTCACTGGAGCATTTGCATGGCAGAGAGAGGGCCAGAATGACTACCTAATGTACCTCAGGGGTGGCATGGTAAGGTAAGCGCTTTCCGAGCCAATGACCCAACACGTCGGTGCTTATACCCGGTTCCCGTAGCATTAAGCGACTAGGAGTATTTTTAACTCCCACCTGGATGGGATGCAGGGTTACCCCCAGCATTATGGCAGTACCCATTTATACACCTGGGTGAAGAGAGGCACCGTGGGAGTAAAGTGTCTGGCCCAAGAACACAACACAATGTCCCCGGCCAGGACCCGAACCCGGACCACTCGCTCCGGAGTCGAGCACACTAACCATGAGGCCACTGCGCCTCCTCAGGGGTGGCACACAAGAGGTAAAATTTTTGGGAGAGAGAGATGGTTAAAGGGGATGGTTTTGATTGGAGCTAGATTTATGCCTTTAACTCTTTTGTCCCTGGGGGGCTCGCCACTGACAAAGAAAATTGTTTGGCTTTGGACAGTCTGAGTAAAATCCATTATTGGCCATATTTGGTGAGAAAGGCAGTGTTCTAGATAAGAGATTGGTCTCGGGTCAATAACCCGACAAAGAATGCTTCCTGGCCCGACAGATTAAAATTGTCATTAATCTGAGAATTCAGAATTGAGAATTTTATAAAACTAGGGTTTTAAAAGCGTAAAGCAAAAAAAATTTCTTGGTTTGGCACCGGGAGTTAACATCACATTTGACATGAAGCAGAAAGAACAGCAGTCCTTGCTTGTGTGTGGAATAAACGTTTGCTTTAAGTGCAACTGCAAGACAAGCATGACATGCAGGGAAACTTCCGTCAGAGCAATTTGTAGTTTTTTTGTGTTCTTGCAGACTATTCAATTTAAAGAAGAAATGCTTAAGTTTTTCTCATGAGCGTGTTTAATGTGCATTTATCTTTGAACTGAATTTATACCCACAGCTTAAGAAAGGGAAAAGATCTCAAAACGGGACACGGCATTACAAAAAAATTGTACAAGAACGTTTAATAGGAAGTTTGAGCGCTCCTTACCCCCTCTCCCACCCCCAAAGGACCGTTGCTGGCGTGTTGTCTTGGTGACCGCTCAAATGGTCTACATATGACCCCCCCCCACTTAAAAAAATAACGGGAACACTGGAAAGGCTTTTAAAAGTCATTTGATAATTTTTATTTGATAATACCGGCACTTCTGTCCTAAAATTCCACCATTGATATACAATGTACGTGGTAACTTTTTTATTGACCAGTGATTACATTGAAGATAATTGCAAACAAACAAGGCTACGATAGTCGGCCATTCATTTACCTTAAGTTCTTTGAAAAGTATTTTCTGTTGATTTCAGGCTTTTAAAGATTTGGATGCTCTCATGGAAAAGGTGAAACATTAATTTCTGATTTGAACTCTGTGGCGTAAACTAAACATCACAATTCAAAGTCAGTGCAACTTATATGCAGTTGTAAAGTGGTGACACCTGAAATCCCCCATGAATATTTTCAACTTCTAAAGTAATGCCTTTCTGTGGAGGACTGTACTTGACTTTTAAGACTTTGCACGACTTACATTACAATGCTTGCAAATAAGTGCTGATAGAGAGCTATTTTAGGATTGCAAATACACATGTTGATCAGGTGATTGTAAGCCATGATAGGACTTTGTTGGTTGGAAACCTTGTGGCAAACATCAAACTACTTCTCTGAAGTATCGGAACACGGAATAGCTAAAGGACAGACTTCCCTACCCTTTCATATATCTTAAGTGATAAAAAGGTACCCTTTTCGGGCGGAGCCTCCCCGTATAGGCCCTTAGAGGGAGTAGGGGGGGGGGGGGGGGCAGGCATGCGAAATTCTCAACTATGATTATTCCTTGTCTAAATCATTGCTGCTTGAGGGGTGCATGGTCTAGTGGTAAGAGCATGAGATTTTTCTGGCCTCTGGCTGTACACGTATTTGTATTTGTTGATTCCGAATTCAACTTCTTCACACCTTGTGAGTAGGCAGCAAGTCCCCTTTTTCTGGTTAGGCTTCTTAACCCATTTACATGTACACCTCAAACGTCCTAGGACGCCCCCACTTGACAAGTAAAATCATCTGGCGTTAGACAGAAACGTTAACCTTCCTTGTACTTTTACTTAATATGCATTGCTGGGATATTGACATCTTAAATTCCCATGATCTAACCCGCACGTGGTGGGTTCAGTTCCTCCCTGGTCAGAGTTTTTCTTTGTCCTTGTGTGGGCCCAATTCCATTAGTAGGGCTAACGCTCACATGGTTTACATGGGTAGAAATAGCACTTCAAATCTGATAGTTAATTACCGTAAAATTCCGAAAATACGCCACTCTGTTTGTAAGCCCCTCCAAAGATACACCCCCCAAAGCGGCAACGCAAACAACCCTCCGTTAAATCGCCCCTCCAAATATAAGCCCTTCCAAAAATAAGCCCCTCGAAAAGGGCCTTTGAAAAAAATAAGCCCCGGGGCTTATTTTCGGAATTTTACGGTATGTTAAAATCTGTTGAGTCTCAATCCCAGGCGTCAATGGGTTAATTAATATGCAGTGCTTTACAAGCTGTAAGTGTTAAATACTACCATCTATAAATAAAGGTTCTCTCGCTTACCTTTTAGTTTACTTTTGTTATAAAATTTCGACAGGCAAAGGAAATGGTTGCTATCGCAGATAAAGTAGCTTCCAAGCTTGAGGAAAAGAAAGGGGCAATTACTGAGGATGAGGTAGCAAAGCTTCTAACCTTACAAAGCCTTTATGGAACCAAGCAGTGGATTCATTCCAGGCTAAAGCCTGGTTTACGTATGCAGTGTAAATGCAAGTGCAAGGGCTGAGGCACAAAATTAATGCAAGCGACATTCTCACACGGAACAAAAACACAAAGAGCAATCCTCAGGCACAATGAGAGTCAGTTTTAAAATGACATACAAGGCTGACATCATCTTGGTTTTAACCAAGGTGGTATGGAGCTGTATTGCTACCTTTCGTTTGCAGTTTCTTTTACATTGCCTTGGTTTACACACGAGCACTGAAATGCAAGTGTCAGAGAAAAAAAATTCAAGTGAAGCTATGATCCTCGCAGTTATGAACGCCGGAGCTTCACAGGGTTTGAACCCGGTACGGCGCCCTAACCAACTTCAGGAGGTAGGAGCTGGGAGCTGATCATTTGTGGCTTCAAATGTTCCCGCGGTGAATCATCAACGAACGAAGTGATACATGAAATGAATCATATATTGAACTGTGGATATGAAATCAAGTAAAGCTATGATCCTCGTAGTTAATGTTGAACGCAATTTTAGCAATTGCGTAGAGAAGCCTGAAAAATTGAGGACTTCAACGGGTTCAAACCCTGTTGAAGTCCTACATTTTTAAGGCCTCTCTACGCAATTGCTAAAATTGCGTCAATAACCGGGAGGATCATAGCTTCTCTTGATTTCATATGCGCTGTTCAATACATGATTCGTTTCATATATTACTTTGTTCATTGCGCTTGCATATGAATTTGCGTCTACATCACAATGTAAACTACCCTGCGAGCAGTTGGTTTCTCCTACGCTTCCCGAGAGAGAAACTACTGCGAGCAACCGTTAGTTTCTTTGAGTGAGCCGCCGTCCAGCACCAAGGACGAATAAATTAAATTTGAACCGGTAAAACGAGTTAGTAAACTTGTTTTGGCGCTTGCGCGGGCGTTCAGCTACGTAACTGCTGCGTTTGGGCGAGCCTGCTGTGTAGTGATTTCCCTCGAAAGAAAACGAAGTGATGTCAAATACATCACGTAGGGTGTGACGTACTTCGCACATGCTCGATGGAAAATCAAACGGTTGCTCGCAGTGGTTTCTCTCTTGGACAAGTGTAGCAGAAACCGACTGCTCGCAGGGTAAGCGTAAACAAAATGTTACGTTCCGAATAGTAACATTTTGTCTCATTTTGTGTTTCAGACAGTTATGTTCAAATCCTACCTTCTGAGTATGGGAATAGCAAATCCAGTGACAAGGTATAGGATCCTTGATACTTGGAATTCTAGGAAAGCATTTACATTCTCCTGCTTGCACTTCAGTTTTTTGAATAACACTGCTGCTAGAGCCTTTTATCACAGATTATGATTGTTCCTTCTTTTGTATCGCAGAGAGACGCATGGAAGTGGTGCAAGCTATCACAAAGAACTTGCAAAAGAGCTTGGTAATTTTTTGGACAAGATCATCAAGGTATTACTCTGTCCTCTGAAAACTATGTTCATGCAAGTGCAATCAGCAGTCGCGGGAGGACAGCTCAGATCAGATTTTAGCTTTTGGTCTTACCAGGCTGGTGTAGCAGTCCCTTTGTATTACACCATCTTATTTTTCGTCATCAGTGAACTGGGTTCATCTCTGTTTATGACTCTCACGGTTTTTTATCTGGGTATTCTGGTTTTTCTCCCTGATTACATCTGGCTAGGCGTAGGACATCATGAGATCATACATGCATGGGCAGTATAGCGATGTTTCTGGTTACGTCACCCATTCTTCTTGATATGCCAACCAGAAGCTATATAATTGGCTGTTGAAGCATTGACTTCTTTTGTTCCCTGGTTGGCAAATTTCAATATCAAAAGATATGTGACGTCAATGTTCGTAAACAAGAAATATCGCTATACCAGCTTAGATGCTACTCCCAAGTGAGTCTCCGAATGGAAGTGGGGCGATTATTGCAACCAATCAATAATCATTGGGGTTTTTTTTTCGAATGTGACCCTTTTCAAGGATGAAGGAGGCATGATGACCATGAGCGATGTATATTGCAGGTTCAACAGAGCCAGAGGAATGGAGGTTTGTTCATTTTCATCCCCTATTATAGCAGCAGAGTAGAATGTATGTCCATAACAAACGTTATTATATCTCTCAGATAGTACGCGCGCTGTAATTGGCTAAATTAGCGGGCCGTATTCTACAGTACGGCCCGCTGCACAGCCCGCTGAATTTGAAATTTCGACAAAATATCATCTAGCGAGTTGCATAAACTTGTACTGAAAACTGTTTGAATCTTGCAAGCAACTATTTCAAACTTAACAGCCAAGAAGATTTAGTTTTTGGGATTTTGGCACGGCATTCTTTGTGGCAGTTTAACCTTCCGCTTCACTTTGACTAGTTTCCTTGCCCGCGCGCCGGTTAACCTCAGAGATATAACAAATGTCTTACTAACCTCGTTTTCTCGGTCCGTGCTGTAAGTTACGGATCCTCGTTTTTTCCCGTTGATTCATGGCCCCCGCGCTTCGCGCTTGGGCCATAAATCAACGGGAAAAAACTCGGTCCGTAACTTACAGTACGGACCTCGAACTCGGTTAGTAAGAGGTATTTATCACACAGACCGTACGGCCCCGCGCGCGCTTTTATTGTAAAACTATTGGAAAAAATCCATGTATGAGGGCCGTACAAATTAGCGCGAGGAGGGCCAGAAAAAGCCGTACGGCCACGTGAAGCACGTGCATCATCATCATCATCATCATCATAAGCGGTATAACGGTATCAAGTCATACATACAAGTAAAATATGCTCTTACATCGAGCCGTGTATTTACAATTTAATCTTATAACACTAAAATAAAACGGCCGGATAAAATTAGGATGTGTTTATTTGCGGTTATACTATCATTACAGGTAAAATTAAAAAAAAAAAAAGTTGTGCTAGCAGGGATGTTTTAAAGGAAGTGAGGGTGGCTTGATTTCTTGCTTGAATGGGAAGGCTGTTCCACAGTGTACTGCTCTGTGTGGTGCGATTTTCGAGGATTTCGTCGCTTCTAAACAAACATCCAATTTATTTACAGCCGGAAAAGCAAATACAAGCAACATATTAGATAATTTTTCTGTGCAAATTTGTAACTGTTTTGTCCGAACTTCATATTCTGGGTGCTCATGAATAGCGTAAAGAGCCCATACACTACCCACCCCACCCCCACCCCCACCCCCCCCCCCCCCAAAAAAAAAGCTTAATCATTGTTTACAGTTTCTCCGTTTCAAATTTTTTTTTTTCGGGGGGAGGGGGGTAAATAAGGTGTATTATAGGATTTGAGAAATTAGAGAATGTGATGAAATGCTTACTGACGGAATGGGAGGTCCGGTTATGGAGCACGGACCTCGTACGCCATGACCACGGGCCAAACATTTTCCCGTGCGGCCCGCCCACTCAGTCAATAAGTACATCGTAATTTCGTGGATCTTTGCAAAACGTTCTATGCCATCTTCCACAAAAAAGAGATGACTTTATTATCGTCTTCTTGTCCTGATGGTAATATTGTCTTTTTTATCACCGCATTTCCTTCAATAAACCACTGTTACTTTTCTGCAGCTAGTTTCTCCTGACGACTTGATCAATGCAGCAAACATGTTTGCATCAGCCAGCGTGCCATTGAGGTAAGTGCAAGTGTGACACAGAGGCTTAGCTTCCTTCAGGCCATTTTAATAGGTACGGAATCACATTTGTCTATCCAAAAATCAGGAAGGCAGCCTTTTTCCAAACTACTTGTTGAGAGGAACTTTGATTTAACAGAATGACGCAGCGTGTAAACGCTGCCTGAAAGATTTACATTTGCATGTTTCTGCTGTCGACAAAATCTCAAACCTCGTCGTTATGAAGAGTACCACCAAAATGTTACTCGTTCGTGTTTGAGGTGTTTGACTTTTAATTAAACTAGTAAGGATTATACTCGTATTTAGTTTGGTTCAGTTTCAGTTGTGGGGTGTAACAAAACAGTTAATGACTGGTCCCACGGAAACAGTGAGTTATGTTTCTCCTCGACCCTCAATGTTGAGGGTCTCGGGGAAACAAAACTCACTGTTCCCCTAGGGACCGGTCATTAAGTGCTTATTGTTATATAACTAGCCTTTCACTCAACAAAACGAGCACTGTGATTGGTTAGTTCTTGGTCACGTGCCCCTGATCAAATTCAAATGTATCCCGATCGGGATACAATTCCACAGTTGTTGCTCGCTCCGTATGTTTTGCTGCGATTGTTGACGGAAAAGTCTAAATATACAACAAAGCACTTACTGTCTGGTCCCTTGGGAAACTAGTTAGTTTTGTTTTCTCTCGAGTCCTGATGTTTCCCTCGACTTCGTCTCGGGAAACATCAGGACTCTCGGGAAAACAAAACTAACTGTTTTCCTCGGGACCATACATTAAAGGTGCGTTCGATTGACCCTATTCCGGAATAAGAATACGTGGAGCATTTAAAACGGTATGTCTCGCGTTTTGAGCAAAAAGGATGATAAGGATATGTTTAAAATAGCAATTTAGCAGGTGCCTGTCAATTTTAATGTGAATCTCCGTAAAAACGAAGGATTTCTAACTTCTATTCCATGTATTTCCTATTCCGTAATACGGTCAATCGAACGCACCCTAAGTGTATAATATTAGGGACTTAAATGTCTGAGACGGCGACGAAGACGTCACCTCAAAATAAAACTTTGCAATATCCCAAGGCTTCTGCGATTATACCATCTCGTTCACGTCGTACAATGTGGACGAAGTATCCTAAATATTAAATGGTACTAGCGGTTTCAGAGTGAAAAGAGAGAAGGAAAGCTTCACATTTGTGTGCTGGCGTTGTCGTCAAAACCTCAAATTTGGTGATTTCACGTCGTTTTTTTGACGAGTATCGCAAACATATGAGCTAAAATGCGTGCCGCACGTGCATCACGATCTTTTGTCCTCTTTTAACCAACGATATTAGGAAGCTAAGGACGTTGCCTATTATTGTTATTGCGCATACGTTTTGCGCATCTCAAGATACTCGGGTTGCCTATCGGTGATACTTACTAATTCAGGGATATTTTTGCGCAGTTTAAAACTATCCGGAGAAAGTAGATCTTAGTAGATCTAAGTACTCTTGGTATCGTAAAAGAAAATTAGGGTTTAACCATGCATTTTCGAGAGATAATTAAGTTTCAATTTGAGAAAGAACGCCATACATTGTTTTGTAATTTAAAGCTTTTACAAATATTATTCTTGAATTATCTTTGAAAAATGCGTGGTTACCCCCAATTTTCCTTTTGGATTTCAATGACGCTTGTTAAGATCTACATTTCCTGCATAATCTTAAACCGGGGGAAAAATACCTTTGAATTAGTAGGCACCGTCCTTAAGCAACGACAACAGCGACGGCAATGAGAACGTCACAAATTTGCATATTCAGTTGGCAAAAACAATAGCTTTGCACGCCCTGCACGTGCGTTTCTCACTTTTGTCCATTTCTTTGCCGTCGTCAGCAAAACAACAGCGTGAAATAGCCAGATTTGAGGTTTTATGAACAACGTCAGGGCTGAAGGATAAATTTTCAGCTTCTCCCCTAAATTAAGTGCCGTTCCGACGAGTACCATTTTTGAGATAACTACCACACCCTTGACATTAAAAAGGTTGAAATAACGCGAAGTTATATTTTGAGATGGCGTTGCCGTTGCCGGCCGCTGTCGTTTTGTGAATTTGCTATCATAGTTTTTAGCCATGCACGGATACCCGTAGGCTCGACTTCCATGCAGCCGTTTTTGGAGTCTGGTATCATGAGGGCAAGGAATTCGGGCTCCCAAAACGGCTGGAAATCGAGCCTAGGATACCCGAAGTGTGCCAGGACAATGGAGGCAGAGAAGAGAGACCCTGGGGACTAGGTTGGGGTAACAAGTGACAGTGAATAGACCATATTCATATTCTCAGTATTGGACTGGAACTAGCTTGCAATGGAGGCTAATACGGGGGAATCTTTTCAAATGCAAATACTTTTTAATGTATTCCACTGCATTAGCCTCCATTGCAAGCTACTTCCAGTCCAATACTGAGAATACGAATATAGTCTATTGAAGTTGCTGACAATCTTGTGGCCCTCAATGCGCACCTTAATAGCCCCCTTGTACGGATCAGAGAAAAATCGAAACAGACGTTGATCGAATGAGACGGGGATCGAACTGTCGACCTCTAGCTGAGAAGGCCGCGCACTAACCGAGTGAGGTACGCCTGACATGAAAGGTTTTCTTATCAAGAGTTTATAGTTGTTTCAAATTCGTTCATTTGGTTCATTTGACCAACCATCGTTTGAAAAACCAGAAGAAAGTTTCAGAATACAATTTACAACCTGTTCTCAGCTGATCCCACTTCGACTAACATCGAGATTAACGTGCTGTTAGGGAAGACACACGTAAGCTCCTGCAAGGAGGTCCAAATAGAGATAAACTAAGAATAAAGCCAGAATCCGAGCCAGGATTCGAGCCAGGATCCGAGACCTAACCGAGACCTGTCTTAACCCTAACTAGACCTAACTAGCTAACCTAACCGATTCGAGACCAAACCTAACCGAGAAATTCGAGAATAAATAGCGGAGAAAGCTCATCTTAGCTCGAATCCTGGCTCGGATCCTAGCTCGAATCCTGGCTCGAAGTTTAGGTATCCTCGTCCAAATACTGACGCCAAGAATTGATATCACTTGGATTTTTAGGCTACGAGCGTTTGAAAGTGGTGTCCTGGTTATTCAAGCCTTGTCGCATAGCGATGAACAAGTCATTCAGATTACCAAACAAACTGTAAGCATAAGTTCTTCTTTTTTACATTGTTACGTTCCACTCCCCGTAGGGCTTTTCAGAGGCAATGTAACATAATCAACGAAAACGACAGAACAGAACAACTGTTAAGAATCTCAACTAGCCATAGGCAAACCAGTTGGCTATTTACAAGTGCAGCCGAGAAGTTGAACCAGGGCAAACACACTTTCAAAATGTGAAGGAAAAAAGGAAGCGATATTTTGATCATGGTAGGACTTTAAGTTGCCCTCTCAGCTGTGATAAATACGAAGTTTTAGATCTACGACGCAACGGTAACGAAAACGTCATTAAAATTGCAAGTTCAGGTTTATTAATCTTTTCGTCATTATGTCGGTTTGTCAAACTTTTAAAAACTAGCGCAACTGTCCAAGAACTGAATTGGGAGGTGCAGTGTTGAAGCGCCGACAGAAAAATTCAAATTCGCTGCCTTGTGTAGAAATGTACAAAAATGTAAAATACACGTGCAGAGCGTGCAAAGCTATTGTTTTTGCTCGTTAAATATCCAAATTTGTGACTTTTTCGTTGCCGTCGCGTCGTAGATCTTAAACTTCCTAATAGGGAGCTTACGCAAGTACGACGACGATGCCAACGAGAACGTCGTCTAAATTATTAGTTCCCGTTATTGCAATAACTTCGTTATAACACCAGGTCATTCGGAATGGAAAGTATGTATCAATATTGCAGGAATAAAATTGGCATGAATTGTGTGGTTGTTTGGGGAGAAATTATAAATGTTTCGTCATGTTCTCACGTCCTCTACACAACCTGAAATTTGGTCAATGGACCTCTCTTTAGCTTGTACGTTTTGTTTTCCCATTTCAGACCACGTGATGTTCCCAAGGGAATTTTCTTTTTGTTATGCATACATGTGCACGTGCAGAAGACGACATTTGAAAGAAACTTTTGCCTGGAGTAACATCCCATTGTCTGAAATTGGAAAACAAAACGTACAAGCTAAAGAGGTCCATTCACAGTCGTTGCTAGGACGAGGACGGCAAAGAAATGTACCAAAATGAAAAACGCACGTGCAGGGCGTGCAGAGCTTTTGTTTTTTCTCATTAGAGCTATTGTTTTGTGGCGTTGTGGCGTCCTTAAAGTCGTCACAATCAGCAGTTTAAAATATAGGAATGAAATATACTATACCACTAGCAACTAAAGGTACAATATCCATTTTGTCTTTCCAGCTTGATGAAAAACATTCCGTAACCGCAGAGGAATTGGCGCACTTGGCGAATATTTCCGTTATGTTAGCCAAAGAAAGGTACTTAAGAACTATTTAAAGCCGTCCTCGGTTTGGGCTTTAATCTTATCTTGTTTTCCGAGAAATGGTTTCAGTGTTTAAACACATTCTGCAGCAAAAGTCTCAACAGGTATATTTGAAGTAAAATGTAGTTACAGATTCGTTGAGGTTTAATTTTGTCGTACGTTTAGATTGACATAAAGTCAAAAAAGTGACTGGGTTCTGTGGAAGTTAGTCATGGTGCGCGCGTCCTCCAAATTTCGCGCGCGTGTATTTTTCCCGTTCCTGACTCGCTCGCCGAAAATAGAGACTCGCGGTCCAGCGAAATGATGGGTCTAACCGGGTTCGATAGGATTACTGTTACGATTTTTTGCCCTGTGGTCTTTACCGAACTGGAAAATCAAGGTAACTTATTAAAGAAGGCCTACTCAATCAGCCAATCAAAGCGCGCGTCACTTAAAAGCAACATGATTGATCTCCTCACCAAATTAACGATTATCGTTACTTCCTAATTTGCTTTGAATTTACTATTATCATTAATTTAGGACACTGTGCCCCACGACTTGTGGTAGCAGAGAAAATAAGGAAAATAAAATTCATATTCGTGGATTGGAGTTTCAACTCTAGATAGTAACCCTGCAAAAGTTTCGGCATATCCTATCAGGTGTAATATCAGCTAAGAAAATGTAAGTTGAAAAATGAAAAATTTACAGACGTTTGTATGATTGCGGGTATGGCGTATATCCCCAGTCATACAAACGTCTGTAAATTTCGTCAAAATTCAACTTATATTTTCTCAGCTGATAGAGCGGTTTTCAAATGTGTCGAAAGTAATTAGTGAATTGCTGTGGTTTTGCATTACTTCACTCAATGATTGGTTCAAAGTTCTCGCGCCACTTTTTCAACCAATCAGAAGTGAAACCAAAACCAGTCGTGGCTCGCGCGTGCACATTTTCCCGCGCGTTGTGTCGGCTCCGGGTGATTGGTTTACTGGATTGTCTCCGTCAATTTTGATTGGCCAAAGTAATTACTTACGTTTTGGTTTTGGTTTTACATTGAAACTTGCTCTATAACACCTCATACGCTGAAACTTTGTAGGGTTACTGAAGTAAAGGTGCTCTATTTCTGGTATCAGTTTTTCATTCAGTTCAGTATTAACTCATTCAAATCCGTTGCCGCCATTTTGGAGAAGGGTCTGTTAGGAGCATTTCTGGGCATATCTGAGTGTGACAAGTGAAATCGGCATGGGCTACAGGTAATGGTCACGTCCCCTGAAATAACTATTTCATTTTTTAAACTACAACAGGCTCTTGGTTACAGAACAAGCTGGCAAGGCATGTCGGGACGACAGCGTCGAGGGATTGCGGTTTTACCCAAACTTATTTCTTGAAAGAACGGATTAAAGACGGCAAGGCCGGGAAGGAATGACGCAAGCTCCCACTGACTGTTGTCGGAGGATATTTACGATTCCCAGTTACAATTGATTCCACAAAGAGAAAATGAATAAAACGCTAAAAAATTCGGACACGATTAAGTAGGATATGGAACTACTGGCGGATACCGCAGCAGGCAAGCATGGATTCTCTTGCGCATTTCCTCTCAAATGCTTGCTCTAAGTCGAGTTTAATACGAGGCAGTTTTGTGACAGCTTCTTGAACAACAATTAATAAAGACTCTTTCAAAGGTGTAAAATTCATATTTTATTGATTTTAGCAGAAGAGAGAACTGTTTGTTCTTCATCTTTATTGCGTCGCTTGCTTTGCAAGTTATTGTTGAAGATTCCATTAAGGTCGATACAGCAGTCGTAGAAAAAAATGATATTCATCTCTGATACGTGGTACAAACTTGTCTCCAGTTTATTTTTATTTCTCCAGCTGTTTCATTTGCCACAGTCCATCGTTTAAGAAATGAATGACCTCAACACCAATGCCTTTGTTGGTTTCTCGGCTGTGAGAAAGGAAAGATAAAATATAATTACTCATCTAGAAATTTGATTTAATTTTTAGTCTCCTGGATTAGTAGAGCAGCTGTGTTCAAACAGATAAACTTGTGACTTTAATGAAGTTGTTAATAGGAAGCTTAAGCACGCGACGTTTTTCAGTGAGACGCGGACGCCAACCGGAAGTAGCTGTTTTCCGTTTTGACTTGTCTTGACAGTACCACATTTATATTGTTAATAGCATTTTCTACAGTTGATAAAAAGATATTATTGCAAAGCATTATGGGATTGAAATGGAGACAAACATTGCTAAAATGTCGTTGTCTTTGTCCACATATTAATCTCACAATGCTTTGGGCGCTAGATCGTGACGTCAATTGAAAAGTGAAGTTTCCTACGAACTTCCCTGAAGATGGAGCGACCCTGACCCACATTGCAAAGTACAGACGGTCGTGAACATACCTCGAAGGAGATCAAACAACCTAGTAATGATCTACTCAATGCAATGGATGGAATCGCGCGCCTAATCAAGGAGAGCGGACCGATATCTTGAGCCACTATTTACGACGTAGCCGGCATTAGTAAGCTCATGAACGTGAAACAGAACACGACTGACTTAAATCAAGTTAACTTCTTTCGTTTCACGTATGATTAACCCATCGTTATTTTGACGGCTTTCCTTTTGCGTGTAAAAAGGAACTTTATTTATTAAAGTGTCCAATCTCTCTAGCGTTGGAGCACTAATTGGGGACACTGTAAACTGAAATTAACAAATAAGACAAATCAAGTCAAATGTTGGTTTTTGAGGAGCGGAAACCGCACCCTGCGAGCAGAGCCTCCCTTTGTCTTTTTCTTTACTGAGGAGGAGAAAAGGAGGCTCTGCCCGAATCGCGTCAACTCTTTGAAGCCGCCGCAGCCCGAACTTCTGGACTAGTCAATCTTGTTTTCTCTCGTCAAACCGGTTTTTCCAGTGTGAGCGTCCGTTTAGTCCGATGGTTGTAATTGAGCAATTGAGCCCGCTGCTCTTGCTTTTCGTGATTTATGGGCACAAGTGATGTTTCAAAAGTTCTCAAAAATTTGCCCATTGGACACAAGGTGCCGAGATGAAAACATGGCAGTTGTACACATGCAGATCAAGATTGCGTTCTCTCAAAAACAACTACATGTATAAATATTGTGGGACGCAATGTAGATCAAGGTGGCATTCTCTCAAAAACAACCATAAATATTGCGGGCGCTTGCCTTGAGATTCGGGGATCACAGGTTCAAGGAAGTCCTTGGTTCAACTTCTCAGCGCTAGCTGAACTTGTAAATAGCCAACTGGCTTGCCTCCAGCCAATTGGGATTCTTAATAGTTGTTATTGAATGTTCTGTTCTGTCGTAATTGTGTTTATTGGCCCTGTGGGAGTGGTCAATTATGTATGTATGTATACATATGTAAGCAAAAAGGAGTCTGCTATTCAAATCTTCCTGATTCAATATGAATAATCAAAAATACAAAATGTTGTCCAGGGAGCAAATTGTCTGGATACCTCTCGTTACATCAACTCACATTTCTTCTGCAGACATTGTCATCTTTCCAATGGCTATTGCATGCTCTTTTCCTTCAGCAGTTATTGCCTGTGAACTGGTTAAGAGAACATAACTCCCGAACCTCAGATAAGCTGCAGTTGTTAGTTGCTTAAAAAAACTGACAAGGCTTTAAAAAAAATTTATATACATATAAGTGACATAATTACAGCTGTATATCCAAGCTGCTGCCTAAGAAAATTTTCCAGGAGCCCTTCGGGCTTCCAACATCAAAAGTTAGTAGCCAGAGTCATTTTTTCAAGAGCCCAGAATTTATTTATTCTTGCTGGGATCATATTTATGAGAAAGTGAGGATGAATCAAGTAAGGCGCCCGTTCTGGCTACTTGTTCAGAACTTTGGTTGCCCAGGCTCGCAAATAAGGTGCCCCAGGCGACCGGGCGACCGTTAGGCAGCAGCCTTGATATCGACTCAGAGATAGGTGTGCATGAATTACACAAATGTGAATAATTAAGGAAAATTAAAATGAGGGTGTTCGCAAAAATACGGTAACTTTGGGTATTCAGCTTCAACAAGGTGTAAAAAAAAATCCAAGTACAATGTACCTCAACTTGCACTTAATCCGGAAATTCGCATAATTAGATGCCTGCCCAGTGAATTTTGATATACTATTTGAAGTGTCCCATTTAAACCAAGCATTTGCTACCCATTTCCAACAATAAGATAAGTTTCAAGGTTGGAGTAGTTTTTAGGTAAATGCAGTTTTTTATCAGTCTTTACTTCAAGAGTTTTGGGGACATTTGTGATACTTACTAAATTAGCAAGCATCAAATTACTTGGTATTTCTGGACAAATGCGTCAACTTGCTGTTATAATTGCCTTTTACAACAGCTTCCAAGGTCACAAAATACAATGTAACGAAATGATATATGAAGTGAATCTTACATTGAACTGCGGATGTGAAATCAAGTGAAGCTATGGTCGTCGCAGTTAATTTTAATGCAATTTTAGCAATTTCGTAGAGAAGCCTGAAAATTTCAGGAAGTCCTGAATTTGTCAGGCTTCTCTGAGCTACGCAATTGCTAAAATTGCATTTATAACTGTGACGACCATAATTCACTAGAAAGTACAATGTATAAAGGATACAACAAAAGCCCCTTTAGGCAAGGTGATCATCTTAGCTCCAGGACTGGTAAGCCCTCTACACATTACATTAGCACCACTTAAAAGAAATTTTATCGCTCCTTTGTCCACTTGTTGATGTGGTAGGATGACAGGATCTATCATTGAAAACAAGTAATTTAACGTTAGGTGTCATGAAATGGAAATGAAGGGAGAGAGCACAATTATATCCTTCAGCAGTTTAACAGAGGCAAAGAAAGAATGGAAAAGCAAAAAAGAGCATGCTTCCAACTCCGAAAAATGCTTCTCCTTAATTGACAAATAAATTCCAAGAATGTTCTGAACTATAATTTCAACAATAAATTATTAATACAACGTTAAATTCTGCCCTGCATATTATTACATTTTTTTACCATTAATTTTACAAGGTATTGAGATGAAGGTTAAAATATAATGTTGTATCCAAATGTACGAAGGCTTGGATGAGCGACCGATGAGGAATCACTACAAGTAGGAATAAAATAGCATAAATATGAGCAGAAGCCTGAATGAGTTGAAAAGTGCCACTAGCCTCAAATATATTTCTTTCCTGAGATAAATCTTTTCACTTAACTGCAGAAATATCCTTGTCTTCACTTTGAAATTCCAATTATAATTTAAGTGCACTGTCAACTTTAACAAAAAGCAGATGTTGTTTGCCCCATGGCCAATGTAGTGTGGGGCATCCTGAGATGACATCACAAACAGGGTTCTCCTTATCAGGCGGTAACTAGTGAAATTTACCGCTTGTAAGAGCACTTATTACCGCCTGCAAACGCTCAGAAGTCAGTTATCCTTTTGCAGAACGTCCAACATTAACCAATTGCTTTACCGGTTTGAAAAGGTGCCAAACCTGTTGCGCTGAAAACTAGGGAGAACCCTGCACAAACTCCTTTGAAATGCAAAAACTCTGTCAAAACTGGAGAGCAAATTTAACAGCTTGAAACATCATCTCAGGGATAGACACACGCTCCTCACCAGCCTGGCTGCAGGACAAAGGCATGCTTGCCAATTTTCTCAACTTTACACAACTCACACAGATTTGTCCAGAAGTGTCCCTAATTAGATGCAAGCAGATTTCAATAAGCGTCACGAAGTGTCCTCTTCCTATTCTCCCCAATTTCAACATCACTTGTGTCTCGGAAAACAGACAATAATTATTGCTGTCACAAACAAGTGTCCCTCAAATGAGGCTCCTCAAGTAACCTTGATAAACAGCTGCATTTACCCTAAACTAAAAATAACGTTACCTTAATTATTACTTTGTTCAAAGAACAAAGTATAGGATTCGCCTCCGTTTTTGGACTTTTAACTTATTTTATTTTATATTGTTTTATTTGGGGGGGAGGGGGAGGGAGGCAGTCACAATCTGCCTGTCCATGCATAAGATTTCATAAGATTTCTCTGTCTCACAGAAGGCAGCCCAACTCGGTATCTAGAACTTCCTTCAGAGGCAACCGTGAAATGACTACTAAACCACAGAAGACTACATGACAGATTAACCCTTTTACACCCAAACCGGCCAGACTTAGTATTTTACTCTTTCTAACGCCAGACGATTTTAATCGTCAATGGGGAACCCCTGGGAGACAATGGGTTAACAGGGAAATATGTATTCTAGAATTGTGCGTGACCAGAAACAAGTTTTCGTGTTTTTTTTGCACGCAATGCAATATCTGGTTATCGTATGACTCCGTAGCACATATCATTATAATTCTCTTGGTACTGTTAAAAAAAAGTATTTAAATATTTTTAAATACCATGATCGTAAAGATTTGCAACGCATGTGTTTACTGGTTTTGATTGGAATCATGCCGTTCACAACAGTTTTATTAAAATGTACAAGTACAAGGAAAGGTTACGTTTTTGCAAACATTGGCTGTGAAGCACTTATATTTCAGCAGACTTAACTGATTTGATGCTTGTGGGGTAGAAAACATTAAGCACTTCACATTACACTCTAATCAGTTAAGTCTGTTGAAATATAGTGCTTCACGGCCAACGTTTGCAAAAACGTAACCTTTCCTTGTACTTGTACATGTCCATCTTCAGTTCCCACGGCCTGCTCCTGTCTGACCTTGTAGCTCAGTCGGTAGAGCAGCGGTGATCTAACCCAAAGGTCGTGCGTTCAATTCCCACCCTGGTCAGAGTTTTTCTCCGTCCTTGTTTGGGCCCATTTCCATTAGTAGCTAGGGCTAATGCTCACACGGTTCTTATGGGATAGAAAACAAGCACTTCACATTACACTCTAATCAGTAAAGTTTTAAATGCAAAAAACTATCTATGATCACACTTAACCCTATCATTGGGTCACAGACTGTGGACTTTGGACTACAGAATTGAAACTGGATAATATTATTGACCAAGATGTTGTAACCTTAAAAAAAAACCCACTGAAATACTCTGAACTAAAAGGAAGTCTGCTAAAAATCCTTCGAAAAAAGTTGTTGGCAATAGGTTGCAAGGCTTAGACTTAAAGGGACACTTCCTGTTGGATGTCGAAATTGAGTGTGCATCTAATTCGGTGGATTTCTGGACATAAGCGAACTCATATGGCACTTTAGAAGCGATATCGCAACCAGTTCATTTAATTTATTAAACAATACTTGTTTTATGGTGCTGAAATTTTACTTTTGTGGAACAAAAATAATGATAATGAGGTTAGCGGCAATTAAAAAAATAATATCACTGCTTACATTTATGTAGAAGTCTTAGTGAAGGTAAATAGTCTCCCTCTCTTTGTCTGAAGAAGAGGATTTCTTGATTTACAGACAATATTTCTATGTGGTCATGGCTGCAAAATATACATTTGTAAAACAAGGCAAGTTAGATAATAATACTTAGTCTAACAACAATAAGTGTTAACTGCATTTAGCACTGGGCACTTAATAATAGTTAACTTATTATTGGGGATACTGTAAAAAATCAAATTGAGTACCCTGAGAAAAACCTTCAGAGCATCATTAGACACAGATGTGATGCCAAGTCTAGGAATAGAGCCAAGACCACATTGCTGGGAGGCGAGTACTCTATTACAGCTGCACCATCCCTGCTACAGTAACTGTAAAGGGATCATTAACTTTGACTTCTATCACTGGGAATCATGATTCGATTTACACGCACAAAGTTTACATAAAAACATCAAACTATTACTCACCATTTTACAAGTACTAGTGGTTCCTTTTTGGGAAATATTTGAGCTATGTAATCATCTAGAGGAGGAAACTTTTCTACTAGTTTAGATCTTATTCCACGTTGAACGGATGACTTAACTTGGCTTACACCTGAGATGGCTTCTTTGGCCTGAAATCTAACATGCGAAAATCATCAGTTTGGTGACAAAAAAGGGTTCATTAACTTTGTTACACTATGAAACATTATGTTAACATGAATGATGAAGAAATTTTTATGTAACGTTGCAATGATGGTGACTTGGGGAATCCGATGCTTGTTTGTTTGTTATTTACTTGTTTGTGCGGGTCGAAGTTTTGGCGAAAAAAAAAAAAAAAATAAAGCTAATGAGGATCTACTATACCCACCCACCTATGCACTCACAAAGGACAGCCACAACATGTACACCAGGGACTACATTCCCTACTCTTATCGAATAGTGTGTGGGTTCTTTAACTTCCCACAGGGAATTTATGAACATAGAAGGTATTTGTGAGATGGGACCTATGGTTTATAGTCCTTATCCGAGAAGACTTGAAAGTCTAACCATTTGCAAATGAAATTACAAAGGCAGCACTTTCTCCTCAGTTATTCTAAGATCCTGAATGTTGATCCAGCCGGGGTTCAGACCCGCGACCTCCCGCATGGCAGCCTGATGCTCAGCCAACCGAGCCACAAGTGTCACGTTAAAAAACAAAAAGTGAATAAGGAAGTGAGTGTCAGTAAGTGAGTGTTCCTTTACAGAGGATGAAGCAATGACCTTCTGATTACTTGTTTGCAATATCAGAATGCACTCTTTCTGATCATTTCAGTCCCAGCTGTAAAGATCAACATAGTTTAATAGCCTGGTTCCCGCAAGTCCTCTAAAGCTCAGTAGCAGAGCGTCGAAAGTACAACGTACAGTATTCGGAAGGTTGTAAGTGTAGGTTCAACTGAGTTCTAAAAAGGAGCTCTCAGCCTTTTTCCAAGCATCCCCGAGTCAACATCAATAGAGAGATACCAGAAGGTATTTTTCACAGGTCACAAGTCAGGTTTAAAGGTCACTATTGTAACAATGATAAAACAACCCTAACCTTTAATACTATTCATGCAAACCCTTGGTCTAAAAACTGTTATTTTGGCCAAAGCTTACATTAGGAAAGTGGTTGCGGTTATTTTAACGATGTGATTTACCTGAGCTGTGACCAGTAAAAAATAGCTGCCTCAGAGATCTATACACAATTCTCTTCATTCAGATAACCATTCCCCACCTAACAATATGCGACTTAGAGGTTTTACTCCAGCTAATGCCACAAAATTTTACTCGCCAATTGGGGGCCCATTAGGTGTGATGGGTTATTTAATGGGGTTAATATTTCACCATCTTGATAACAACTTGTAAGTAAGTATCATTATTTACCCTCGGATTTTTTGAGTAGCTAGAAGCTAATATCTCCAACTCATTGAACAGAACAACTTTTAAGAATCCCAACTGGCTAGAGGCCAGAGACAAACCAGTTGGTTACTTATACAAGTGCAGCCAGGAAATTGAACCAGGGACTACTTGGAATAAATTCAACGAGTGGTCAAGGCATAAGCGCCGCCCTAACCACAGGGCTTCACTGCCTCCTGTATTCTCGTCCCTGATTTAAGTCTGATCGCCCTTTCATCGTAAAACAGCCCCCTTCTTTCTACACAGTTTTAATACACGCCTCATGAGGTTATGAAATGTTTTACTGCCACACAAGCAAAGTGCAGATAAAAAGATGACAATTTAAATTCACTCAATAAAAGTACTTGAGAACGCTACTTTGTGTGATTTGATACACATTTTACCTGTTTACAGCATATCACTATCACTTTAAATTCGGAAATTGAATTGTTGGGTAACCCTGTAACCCTCCACCAGCCGTGGGAGAAGATCCTCTGGCCCCAGTTGTTCAAAAGGTGGATAACGTTATCCACCGGATAAATCACTATCCGCGCACCGGTGGCTCAGTTGGTTGAGCACCGGGCTGCCATGTGGGAGGTCGTGAGTTAGACTCCGGCCGGACCAACACTCAGGGTCTTTAAATAACTGAGGAGAAAGTGCTGCCTTTGTAATTACATCTGCAAATGGTTAGACTTTCAAGTCTTCTAGGATAAAGACGATAAGCCGGAGGTCCCGTCTCACAAATAACTTCCATGTTCATTAGTTCCCTGTGGGATGTTAAAGAACCCACACACTATTCGAGAAGAGTAGGGGATGAAGTTCCCGGTGTTGTGGCTGTCCTCTGTGTGTATATGGGTGGGTGGGTATAGCAGGTCCACATCAGCTGAATAGCTGTCAAAACGTCAACCTGCTTAAACAAATAAATAACTAACAAACAAACAAACAAACAAATGGATAGCACAACCCACTGGATACTATCCATCGTTTGAACAACTGGGGTCTGGTATGCAATTCAAATGCCATTAATTAATTAAGTCTCATTGTCTTTCTAATGATGATTGGAACACACGGAAAGACGAATTAAAACTCAGCCGCAACTGCCGTTTATGCACCACCTGAGACAGAAAGCTTAAAATCCCTCGAAACACTAAGCTTATTAATTTTCTCTTAAGGCAATCCGCCAGGTTATGAAGTACATAACTGCAATCCTCGCGAGCAGGAATTATCTGAGGCACAATAAAATCCTTTCGGAAAAGTACACACAATAAAGCCACAAAATCGAAAACAAATTCCTTACTTTTTGAACATATTCCAGCAGAAATTTGCAACTTTTTTTCAAGTCACATGGACTCAAAATAGATGCGCAATTCGCCAGCGATCAGTGTAACCAGCCACTTTTTTGAAAAGGATATAGGCTTTCGTGTACGATTCAATGGAAATCCATAACAATTATAACATCAATATGGCGACGGGTCGCGAGACGCGTAGCAATCCAGTGCCAAAACATATCGTGGGAGAGAAGGTCCTTTGCTACGAACCCGATCCCAACAAGGCTAGAGTACTGTATGAATCAAAGGTAAACCTGTTTCGGGTGTGTGCCTCGATGTTTTGTTGATAGACTCGAAACTAAAGTTTGTTATTGTCGGGAAACAAACAATATTTAATGTGGATACGACCCTACAACCAGAGATTTGCAGGTTGCATGTCAATTTTCCGGAAGTACCTTTGATATAGTTTCAATTCAAATTTAATGGAATAATTGGAGCCTTAAAACACTGCATCACTAACTGTTTAGCGAGGACCATCTGATCTTGTTCGCGTGTAATGCAATCAACACCGCAGTCGGGACACGTTGATTGAGAGTTGAAACATTAACTACTGCCAATAAAATTCCGGTGTATTTTTTGCGCTGTCGTGTCAGAGCGGGTTTCCATCGAGTGCCAAAACCAGAGTAATTACTTTGGCCAATCAAAAAGGACGGAGACAATTCAGTAAACCAATCAAAACTCGAAGGAAATACACGTAGCCGACACAAAGCGCGGGAAAATGTGCACGCACGAGCCACAATTAGTTTTGGTTTCACTTCTGATTGGTTGACAAAATGGCACGAGAAATTTGAGCCAATCACTGAGTGACATAATGCAAAACCAAAGTAATTCACTAATTATTTTCAACACGCAATTGGAAACCGCTATATGTAAGTGTGAAACATTACAAAGCAAAACAAAACATCTTTGCAACTTGTGCGCCAAGGTATTGATGAGGAAACAGTAAGCTACTAAGGTCTCGTGGTTACTTGGGGGATACAAGGGCTGCTCTTTCATATACCGGATCCGAAACAATTAATGTCCATGAAAGAAAAGAACAAAGCAAACATAGCATTATACCTAATTAGCAAGGCCTAATTAACGGGCTTCAAAGTCAATTCCAGTGCAATTGCGGAAGTTTGCTGAGACTTCAGTGGGGCGTGGTCTAGGAGACAATGGGTTAACATACATGTAACAGGTATCAATTACAATAATTAGACATAAATTTGAGGTTCTATAAAAATAAAATTAAACACGTTTGTTAATGAAACATGTACATGTACATTATGCCATGTGCTGTCCAGGTTTTAGAAGTGGATATCACCAAAGATGACAAAGGAAAAAGGATTCCTGAATATTTCATTCATTTCAATGGTTGGAACAGAAGGTAACAAAACAGCAAATAATGTTTTTTTGTTGATATTCCTTATACATAACTGTATAGAAAAGAAATGTAAGAATCATATGGATGGCTCAGATTTTCCTGCTCCTACAGTAGTACTATCTTATAATAAGGATCTCTTTATCTTCTGTGCACTTTCATGATCCTTTCTTTTTGAAGCATTCCAGTTGAATGGCTAACAACAAGAACAATAATTATTATTGATGCATGAAATGAGAAATTAAGGAATCATATTATATTGAACTGCGGATATGAAATCAAGTGAAGCTATGATCCTTGCAGTTATGAATGCAATTTTGGCATTGAATTGCATAGAGAAGCCTGAAGAATTCAGGACTTCAACCTGCTTTGAACCTGTGACGTCACGATACTGGTACATGACTTTCTAATATAACCGAGCTATGAAGCAACTGAGTTTGGGAGCTGGTCGTTTGTGGGTTCTAATGTTCCTGTGATGAGTGAATCAACGAATGAATTAACGATATATGAAAGGAATCATATCTTACAAGTTGCCAATGAAAATGTCTTTCAAACATCTAAGAGAATAATTTTCTGCCAGCAG
Source organism: Montipora capricornis (assembly GCF_036669925.1). Classification (NCBI taxonomy): domain Eukaryota; kingdom Metazoa; phylum Cnidaria; class Anthozoa; order Scleractinia; family Acroporidae; genus Montipora; species Montipora capricornis. The sequence goes on along the minus strand of NC_090891.1, from coordinate 26,831,469 downwards.
AAACTTTACTCTAATGCTTGCAGCCGGTCTACTGTAACTGTCGCTCACAATAATTATTTGACTTCAGTTTTCATGCAGTTTTGGAAATGCCTGTAAGGTAGAATCAACTGCTGACTATAAAATACTGATACATTGACTCCTACACGGAGGAGTGAGACTCGATATATTTTTATTCTGTCTGGCAACACCAGACGATTTTACTCATCAATTGGGAGGGGGGGTGGGGGGGGGGGGGGCTGCAGTGTAGCCATTGACTCCTACACGGAGGAGTGAGACTCGATATATTTTTATTCTGTCTGGCAACACCAGACGATTTTACTCATCATATGGGGGGCAGGGGTGGGGGGTGAAGTCAATGGGTTGATAATACTATGCATGGTTGTTGTATAACCATTTGATACCACTTTGATTTTTTTTCTCAGTTGGGATCGATGGGTTATGGAAGATCAGGTTTTGAAGGACTCTGACGGTAACAGATCTCTGATGGTTAAACTTCATGATCAAGCATTAAAGTAAGTAAATGCCCACTTTTAACTGTTTCAACCAATGATTTATTAAGTGACTGTAAGTTTTTCGCAAAGTACAGTTACCGGTAAGTTTATGCTTGCTAATTATATATGTCATTGAATGAAATAAAAATAATGTATATTTCAAGATGTGCAGGTTGTAGATGAAATGGAGAACTGATCGTTGCACATATCTGGACAATTTAAGCAATTCTCTTACAGACACCTGAATAATTCGATAGGCTTTTTGGGCTCATGTGCAAACTCCACATACAGTATGTAAGTGCGAGAATCACTTCTCCATTTTGAATAATGTTATAATCACAAGGAAAAAAGAACAACATCTGATCTTCTAAGGTAATGGTTATCCCTTCCCCTCCTACGCATGACACTTGCAGATTTTACTCTGTGTTCTGTCATAGGATTTTATTTGCCAATGGTATCAAGGGAATGAAATAGTTAAATGTCAACATGTCCCTTTATCCTTTTCCATCCAAGGGGTAACGCTTACATGCATTAATTTTTAATCTCAGACTGTGTAATGCCACATTATTGTCAGTCACAGGGCAGAAAGGGTTGAGTGGAAGTTTAAACTCTTGTTTGTAGCTAGAGGAGTTAATTCCTCTTCTCCTCTGAAAGGGCAAGAAAAAAGAAGAGGAGACTAACACAGGGTTCTGAAAGCAAAGATTCAGATGGTGCTACCAAAACGGAAAACAGATCATCCATTTCAGAAGCGGCAAGTTATTTTTTTGTAGAATTAAATTTAAAGATAGTTATTTCAAGCTCTAGCTTTCTTTTCGGCTGGATTTTCAACTGAACTTCTCCAACTTTTGTACTAGTTTCACACAGTTCGCTTTTCTTAAGGACAGTGCCTACTATTGTTATTGCGCATACGTTCTGAGCATCTCCAGATACTCGGATCTCCATCTCGCCGATGCTTAGTAATACAGGGATGTTTTTGCGGGGTTTAAAACTATCCGGAGAAAGTACCAGGTAGATCTTAGTAAGTACTCTTGGTATCCAAAAAGAAAATTGGGGGTAACCATGCATTTTAAAGCTTTTTACAAATATTATTCATGAATTATCTTTGAAAAATGCGTGGTTACCCCCAATTTTTGTTTTGCATTTCAATAACACTTGTTAAGATCTGAATTTCCTGCATAATCACACACCGGGGCAAAAATATCTTTAATTAGTAGGCACCGACGGTCCTTAAATGCAGTTAAATGTATGTTAAACAAAGTTAACAACAAAGAGCAGCAGTGGTCTGGGGTGGTGAATCATTTAAATGCAGTCAGTGGTGTTTGGCATAGGTGCATACTCATTCAGTCATTTAAATAAATATTGAACCAGCTTCTTTGTGCCATGCTTGTCCAGTTGGGCTTTTCATTATGGTTGATGTGACATGTAGGGACTCAGTCACTTGATGTGGCCTCTGATTTGGCTTGAAGTGAATCTTGATCTGACATGGACTCACTATTGACTTAGTAAACTGCTAAACTCCTAAATTCAGCTTCTTATTATAAATTATAATATTAATGACATATAATTTAAACCATTTCATAGGTTGAAAATCCTGATTTACCAAGGGTAGAGATTGAAATTCCAAGTCAACTAAAACTGAAACTTGAAGATGATTGCTATTTTATTAAACGGAAAAAGAAGGCAAGTCACAACAGATACCATAATATGATTACAGCTGTAAATGCTCTCTAATGAGAGCTGAATGCTGAATGCAAAACATTCAGACATGACTTTTTTATTCCTGTTTTGGCTACTATGTTATATTTTGATTATGGCAGCATGGTTTGGGACTATTTGAGTGAATGCCTCCAGAAATTGCAAAATTGTGCCACTTAGTAGAGCCTGATTAGATTAGTACAAAATTGCCTTTTGATACGAACTCGAACCACCTCCTAACCACCCTTAACTGGGAGAGGCTATCAATTCCACAAAAGAAACGGAAAGCCTTAAGTTAATGATGTACATGTATAAGACAATGAATGGACATGCCTCAGATTATCTTGAACGTCTTTTCGCTTAGCATTATTCTACGTAATTACAACCTGAGAAACTCTGAGGGAAAACTAGCCTTGCCAAAGCTGAGATCTCATTATTTAAAACAAAGCTTCTCCTATAGCGGGGCCACATTGTGGAATAGGTCGTACGGTGACCTCGCACAGATGGGTTACCATATTTCCTTACCAATGGTGCTCCACGCATGCACCCGGCTCCGCTAATCAAAAATTGCATGAACTTGTGAAATTTGTCATTTTGAAATATTGGTAGCCAGGATTTTTTTTTTTCAGCAAGGGATTCATAAATAATGTATAGTGGGATAATATTGGTAATAATGAATATTAAGACCTAAAATACAGAGCACCAGTATGATACTGAATAGCTTTGAAATTGTGTACTTTTAAACCACTGACCCCTGGGATTGAGATTTTACTCTATCTAATGCCATACATTTTTTAGATACTCATTGGGGGGGGGGGTGTGGGTTCAGGATTCAATGGTTTTGAAACAATCTTGCATCTTGCTTGATGCCTAATTTAATTTTACTGATCAGAACCGCTTTATGATTGAATATTTTTTATACCAGCTTGTACAACTTCCAAGATCTCCCAATGTTGCTCAAATTCTAAATGAGTACTTTCAGCATTATAAGGATTTTTACCCAGGACAGAGGTGTGTGAACTTTATGGCATTATATTCTTAACTTGTTATTATTGTGGTTTAGTTTGGTGATGATCATGCAATAGAGGAAGCTGCAATCACTCTTTCAATGTGCCAGGGACAGTTTCACGGTCTTGCGCATATCCAACCTTAAATGGCGCTAGCAGGAGTAAATTTTACGGTTTCTTACTGAACCAGATGATGTTCCTTAATCACAGAGAGTATGACTGAGGTCCAAATGTGTTTGAAGATACTGCGGGTTTATGCAACATAAAATATGAAATTTAGTATTGACCATCAAAGTTATTGTACGGGCCGAATATTTTATTATATGCACAAGTTATCTATTTGCATGCGGTAGGTTCATAACAGAAAGGAAATGATTGCAAAAGTAATTCCAATTAGTAATTCCACTTCTATGGCATTGTTTCCGTTTTCTATGTTGTTTCAATAACAATGGAATTAAATGGGCTGGCGTTTGCCCATGAGAAGACATGAAACCTTCCCATTAACAAGGCCAGATAACAACAACAGAAACCCTCACTAGATATGTGCAGAAATTAGATGCACGCAGCTGGTAATAATCGTCATGAAGCGTGCATCTAATTTCTCGTATTTCTGGATATAAGTGTCGAGAAAACATATCTGATTCAGTTGTTGTAGGGCTAGGAATCCCCTCTGGAGGAGTAATGTCCAGTAATTTAGCATTAGTATCAGTACATCTATGATTACATTTTTATATGTTTAGCTGGGTCCTGCAGAGATCATGATGAACATATCAGTGACAGTAATCAATAATGATGATGATTGTTTTCTGTGAAAATACATTGTTCGTGGTTAGTCGTACGAAGCTCGTTTCATCCCAACCAAGGGACTCATCAGAGAGACCTTTCTGCTTGGCAAACTCGTTGGGCAAACGAGCTTCGTAAGACTAACCACAAACAATGGATTTTCACAAGTAACTGTTAACTTTAAATAGTGTTGATTGTTTTCTGGTCTCACTTTCAAACAGCTCCAACTTGATCAAAGAGGTCATGGATGGTTTACGGATCTACTTTGATTTCACACTTCCAACCTTGCTTCTGTACAACTTTGAGCGAGAGCAATACAATTCCGTGATGAAACTTGCACCAGACCCAGAGGGGGTTTCCAAAGAAGCCCACCGCGCTGAGATGAATGGCAAAACACAAGTAGAAGATAAATATGGTGTTGTGAGTTCATCCACAGAAAGCTCGCCTGTTAAGCAGGAATTTGGAAATACAATTACAAGTCCAGCTGAACCAAAGGAGGAAGGTTTGTTTGTAGTGGATAAGCTTGTGTTTAATGCGATTATGGTAACGAATCCGATTCGACAAATGCGTCAAGGCGTTGGTCGACTCGTGACCGACATGCAACAATTTTGAATGACCAATAAAAACGCATAGTGTTCCCTCCCAAAGCGTTAGTCCATGAAAATCAAAATTGATAACGATAGCTGAAAGAAGTCTTCTCGATAATTTGGAGTTGGGTCGAGATTACTAGGACAACTCGTTGGCCAACGAATTGCGAACCGCTGAAATGCAAGTACTTCAAGGCCAACGCTTGAAAACAACGTGACCCTCCTTTGTACGTATCTACGTGCTCATTGCCGTGAGGTCAACACATACGGTGTAATAAAGTGCAAAGGTCTGACGGCCGGTGTGACCTTGTATTTCAGTTGGTGGAGCAACATTCTAATCTAGAGGTCTCTGGCTGGATTCCCATCCTGGGGTCAATTCAATAAAAAGGATACACATGTAATTTACAAGTCGAACCCTTGTTTTTACACGTGCACACGGCCGTGCACACAGAAGTGAGTTCAATAAACATCGTTACAAGTCGTTTTTACAAGACTCCGACTTGTAATTACAGGTGTAGCGCTACACCTGTAAAATTTGGTACGTGCACAATTCAAGGAAAGTTTTACAGGAGTCCGACTTGTATCTTGACAAACTTTCAACTTGTCAATTGCAAGTGCTAACTGCGAGTCATAAGTTACTTGTAAGTTTAACGTACGACTTGTATGAAGAGTCTTTCAAAAATTTTGATATGTTGTAGAACTTGAAGAACTATGGAGACACCGGGTTATTCTGCAACCTAGAAATTTTCAGGAAAGACGGTTGCTTTTTCGGGAGAAATATCGCCTCTCTGTCAAAGCATTCGAGTATTTATTTGCAGCAGTGGGCCAACAAATAAACCTCATGCAAATAGAACTTTCACATGTAGTCTACAAGCGTATTTAAGTTAAAGTGCAATAGTAAGGGTACAGTTGTACGTTACAATTCTATCGTGACCCGAGCTACAAGTGTGTAGAATCTTTTAGTGAATTCATGAATTTACAAGTTGGACTTTACACGTATAATTTACATGAGTAAAAACAATGCTGGATGTTTGATACATTTTCTTGTTCGGCTACTTTGATTCACGGCAGTGAGAAACTAGTGCTTTTGGAGAAGTTGGCTGCACTTCGACCCCTCCCCACTCCTGTTTCATTTTGCAAGGCGCTCTTAGTATCATTTTAAAATCCACTTCCTTTTTTCCTTCAGATTTTCAAAGTGTGTTTGCTTTAACACCTGCCTGGCAAAATTGTGAGCTCTGATTTTTATCCAAATGCTGTTTTTACTTTGAGTGTAAGTTTTGGATTCACTACTTGCACAAATCCCATAAGACACCTCTTTTGCCCCCCCCCCCCCCCCCCAAAAAAAAAAAATCTGCATAGGCATTGTTTTCGACTTCTCTTGGGACATTTTCATGTCCCAGGAGAAATTGCAAACAATGGTTATGCCAAACGTTTGGGGGGTAATAGAGGTGTATTATGGGATTTTGCAAGTAGTGAATTTCACGGTCCGCCATTACTCACGTTCAAAACTGACCGACTGGACCTCATAGGGTTGGATCTAGAGAAAGTGACGTCATTCACTCAATTGCTTAAAATTTCACCGTGTAAACGCAGTTTATTAGGTATGCAAAACACGAGTTTGAGAATCTGAAAGCTCAAAACTCCGGTGCTGCATATTAATTCAGTTGCGTTAAACGCATTGCGTTCTTAAACTATTGAGTCTTTGACGTCATTTTTTCCTCGATACAGCTCTCTCAAGATTTTAAAGTTAGTAATGGTTGACCATTAAATGGGAAGATTCCAGTTAAAATAAACAAGTATCTTTTTGAAATTAAGGCTTAAAACTTGGTTCACTTAGTGTTTAGTTAACATAAATTTGATCATAGTACCACTTTAAAGTCAAGCAAACATTGATTTGGAATCTTTTTGTTACCACTCGGAAAGTGTCCGACGGCGTCAGTAACCAGACCTAAACTATCCACACCCATTTACGCTATGTTTTCCCATAGCGTCCATTGTCTCTCGTTTTCTTGTGATTATATTGTTAAACACCTTAGAGTGGTTTGCAATTGAGTGTCGAAGGTAATTAGTGAATTACTTTGGTTTATGATTGCTTCACTCAGTGACTGGTTCAAAGTTGTCGCGCCATTTTTTCAACCAATCAGAAGTGAAACCAAAACAAATCGTGGCTCGCGTGTGCACATTTTCCCGCGCTTTGTGTCGGCTACTCAATTGAAAACTGCACTAAATTACTATCTAATTGTGAACTTCAGTGCCCGCGAATTTATGAAAAGCGAAATATTGTGGTGACTTTGCACTCG
>NC_090891.1:26807106-26819606 GCF_036669925.1 Montipora capricornis | reverse complement strand
TGACCTATGAAAAGGCAGACGCATAGCTGATGCCATCATTGGAAAACCTTAATTACTCGGGCCAGAGTCTAAAAATGCAAACGGTTTTCGTCGCCGTATGGTCGCCAAAAGGGGGCTCATTATTACAGGCGTTCGTGGCGAAGACCCCGGAGACTAGGACGAGAATCTCGACAGGCTGCGTCAGTCGGAAGGAAAAATGGAATCAAACTCTTCAATACTCGCTTTAATCTAACTTTTTTTATTCAGTATTGATGATCGTTGAATCCAAATGAATTCGACCCAGTTGAATTGATACCGGCCGAAAAAACTGTCCCAAGTTCTGACTTCAATCCTTGACAAGTGAATGTTAAAGCTGAACAAGCGGTATTACCCGCTTCACAATGAAATAAGAGCATTTACAAGAAGAGGGAATTGAATAATACGCTATTTCGAAAATGATTCATCTAAAGAAATTATTTCTTCAGCGTGACCGATAGCATTATAAGTCCAGTGAACGATTTGTCCTGGATATTGAGAAAAAGCGGGAATGTTTTTTCCAGCCAGCTCAGTGCCCGCCTTGGACAACAAAAGATGCGATATGTTAGTTCTAAAACAGATGTCAGGGAACAGACTGACGTGTTTGTCTCTTTTCATTCTTGATTCAGTTCGTGTACTTGCATCTGTGTGTAACAACCTGCAAACGTTTTTCTGTGCAGGTTGAACCAAACGAAATCTTGGAAGCCGCAACACTGAAGCTAATTTAATTATTACCCACAAGCCGCCAGGTTTATCAACTCAAAGGAGGTATTTTTTTATTCTCCTCTCCTTTTTCTTAACTTATAACATGAAGGACGTTTTAGTTCAGACTATTTCATCAAAAGTTTTGAACCTCGACGAAATTTTGCCAAATTTGGAAAAAAAAATACATATGTTGTCGGTCAAATCCGGGCTTAGGCTGATGCCGGTTTGTTCCTGCAGGTGAAATTTACCTAGGTTGAATATCTACTCTACTTAGGTTAAAGCAGCTATCAACCCCCAAAAAGTATTGAAACTGGCCTATTCCTTCCCACAAGCTCTTTCTTTATGCATCTCGTCACATCTTCTTACTGTTTCGTATCATCTTACACACTTATCCGTTCCGTCTCAACATTACAACACAGTAAGGGAACAAAGAACACACGGTGCTATTTACTTGCCGGTACTCGAATTCGGACGGCCTCTAGGCCCCAGTTGTTCTAGGGGGTGGATATCGCTATCCACTGAATAACTCAGTTAATTTGGCTTGTGTCTATCCGGTGGATAGCGCTAGCGTTATCCATCACCTTTTGAACAACATGGCGAGGCCATGGGCCGGTTGCTAGAAACCTGGTTAGCTGTAACCGGCGTTAAATACCATGGAAACTGACCTATAGGTTCTGATACCTCTCAACCAACGGTTAGCGCTAACCAGGTTTCGAGCAACCGGCCCCAGATCTATAGCCCTGTGTCTTCATTACACTACAACATCGAAACGCTTTCCATCATACGGAAAGGAGAGAAGAGCAAAACGAAGAAGAAGAAGAAGAAGAAGAAATCGAAGAACCCTTTCTTCAACTAGGAATTATGCGTCTTTACAACTTAGTATATCCTCCCATACGGCCCTCATGCATGCACAGGAATTATAAGCTACAGTAAATGTTGATTTCTTGTGAGGCTGAGAAACCGAAGCAATCGGAGAACAACTCTCGGAGCAGGGGGGGACTGAATAGATACAAACTCAGGCCACTTTCGGAAACAAAGGAAGTGGTTGGTTTAAAAAATATCTGATTTTCCCATTGCAGACATGCGGCAAGCCTCAGCTGTGTTTTTAGCCGTGATGACAGTTGTATTGATCAACTGCGATGCTTACCACAGGGTTTGTTATTACACCAACTGGGCACAGTATCGACCCCAGGTTGTCAAGTTCATCCCAAAGGATATCGATTCTTTCCTCTGCACTCATCTCATATACTCCTTTGCCAAAATCGATTCACAGAACAAGGTAAACATAACTTTAAAGCGATTTATTCGTTACTGAACGATAAACTGTTCCCTTTATTGCCGTGAATTGAACTTTGCTAGAAATAACGGCCTCATACTGATCAAATAGCAAAACTGTTTCTAAAACTAGTGACGAGGCCTGGGACGGTGTCGAAACTCCCAGTTTGAGTTATGACCAATAGTTATAATTCAAGAGGAAAACATGATCAAAACACCTCTTTCAGAATTCCGCGGGATAATATCTTCGCTTTTGTGAAGTGGGTTTCATAGCCGCGCGATCTGGCTAAATATTGCTGATTTCCCTGGAAGCTGAGGGCGCACACTTCGTCGGTCTATCTTGTTTTGAACAAGCCGTCTTAAATCAGCTTTTCTTGGTTCCTCCATTTATTCCAGATCTCTATGTTCGAGTGGAATGATGACGAGATGTATGTTAAGTTTAATGATCTGAAAAAACAGAATCCTGCATTAAAGACACTTCTGGCTGTAGGTGGATGGAACCACGAGAGCGGGGACGTCAGTCCGTTTTCTCGTATGGTTAGCACTGCGGCAAACAGAAAAGCTTTTATTGAGTCTGTCATCAGGTAAGCAGGTTTCAGTTTACATAGCAACTGACTTAGCATCACGTTTTCGAGAAGATAAGACCCATGAATCTCTCTTATTCTGGCTTGGATCTCGCCTTTGGAAAGTATATTGGCTCGTTATTTGTTGATAATATTCACTGACAAAAAAGACTTAAACTGGAATAATATTTTTACCTCTTTGGTTTAAGGGGCTGAGGTTAGAATTTAAAGTTAGTATTCGTTAGGGTTTGGGGTTAGGGTAAAAAGTTTGGGTGACGGACTACATACTACTTTGTAGTCTGGCCAGTAGATATCATAAGACTCTTCGTTTAGTTTCTTGAAACAGTACAAGTTTGATGGACTTGACCTTGACTGGGAGTACCCAGGAAATCGCGGAAACTCTCCTCCAGGAGATAAAAGTCTTTTCACTGTCCTTTGCCAAGAATTATTGACAGCTTTCAAGAAGGAAGCAGCGCGGAGCGGGAAACCGCGTCTCTTGCTGACAGCAGCCGTGGCAGCTGGCCAATCAACAATTGAAAAGGCTTACGAAGTCAGTCAATTGGCGGGAATTCTCGATTTTATCAACCTTATGACGTATGATCTTCGTGGAAGCTGGGATCCGGAGAATGGACACCACACTGCACTTATGGGCTCCCCTGGGGACAATCGAACGGTTTTGAATTCGGTCCGGTATTGGAGGGATGAGGTAATTTATTTATTAGAAAAAACTATCATACCCTCTTCACTTCGCACCAAGAAAGTACTAAAAGTCTTCTATTAGTCACCCAGTTCGGTGGAGCTTCAACATTTTCAAGCTGGCTAGTGTTTTGAGAAAATTGGCCCTTTCCATACGTCTTGATTCTGCCTTGATTCAGCTCGTTCGACCCCAGAACGGCAACAGAGCGGCGTTTGAAACATTTCAGTCCGGCAGATTGAAGTAAGTTTGGCATGAATGCTGAGCACGGCAGACTCTGTCATGCTGCACGGAAACAACTCTATTTAGTTTCGAAAACCATACTATTGTTGTGCTAAATGTATACATTAATTGCTTTTAGTTGGCTTTTTGGAAGTCCAAAATCTTGAATTCCAAAATTTTGAATTCAGGATTTTGGCAGTTCAAAATCATGAATTCAGGATTTTGGAAACTTAACTCTAACTCTACGACATAACTCTATGAAAATAACTCTAAGAATAGCTGACCCCCTACGATCTCATATTTAATGAGCAAAAACAACAGCTTTGCACGCTCTGCACTGCACGCTCTGCACGTGCAATTTTTTATTCTTGTACATTTATTTCACGTTTTCGGCAAATCTGCGACGTGAAATGACCAATTCGCAAGTTTTACGGAGAGCGTGAACACAAGGCAGCGAATTTGAATTTTCTGTCGTAGCTTCAACACCGCAACTCCTAATTTAGTTCCTGGAAAGTTGCGCTAGTTTCTAAAAGTTAGGCAAACCAACATAATGACGAAAAGATTAATAAATCTGACCTTGCAATTTTAAATGACGTTTTCGTTACCGACGTGTCGTAGTTCTTAAACTCCGTGTAATTAGTATTTGGGGGTGGGGGGGGGGGGGGAGGGGGGGCGTTGTCGTTGCGCGGTTGTTTCGTTTCTTAAACTCCCAACTATCTCCTTTTGCACAGGGTATGCCGTGTCAGAAGATTGTTTTAGGCCTTGCTACATATGGAAGAGCATTCAAACTCAAAGACCTTAATAACCACGGACTGGGAGCTCCGGCCAGAGGACAAGCCGACCCTGGGATGTACACGAAAGAATCGGGGTTTCTGTCATACTACGAGATATGTAAAATGGGACTGACAGTGGTACAGCATAACGCAGTGAAAGCCCCGTACGGATACAAAGGTGACCAGTGGGTGGGATATGATGATGAAGACAGTTTGAAACAGAAAGTTAAGTCGGTCATCAAGGAGAACAATTTACTGGGTGCTATGTTCTGGGCTCTCGATTTGGACGACTTCAAGGGAACTTTCTGCGGTCAAGGAAGGTAGCCAGCTAAGTAGACGTGTTGCTGACAAAAAAAAAATCGAATTATTTTATTTTTATTGGTTCCGTGCACCTGGTTTTACCTCAATCACTATTCCTCTTAGTTGCTTTGGAGTAAGTCATTCCACCATGTTTAATTTGCCAAAATCTTAGACATCATATCAAACACAAAGACTTCCTCTTTTTTTCGCCACTTGCTCCCTGCGCCGATCCGTTTGCCCACTAGTACTGTTTCATCATAGGGCGTCTTTAAAGTCGTCGTTGCTCAAGGTCCTTAATTTTCCCACCCCAGCAGTCAACATCGCACCCTGCGAGCAGAGCCTCCCTTTGTCTTTTTCTTTACTGAGGAGAAGAAAAGGAGGTTCTGCCTGAATCGCGTCAACTCTTTGAAGCCGCCGCAGCGCGATCTTCCAGACTAGTCAATCTTGTTTTCTCTTGTCAAACCGGTTTTTTCCGGCGCGAGCATCCTTTTAGTTATAAAACCGATGGTTATAATTGAACCCGCTGTACAGTGAAAAACCAAGATGGCGCGAGATCTGGCATATTAGGCTTGGGTTCGAGACTTTATCCCTTATCCATACTTGAATCATGCAGAGTCTTTCTCGAGAACACCAAAATCAAGCAAGAGAAAAAAAAGAAAATGCTCTGCCAGCAGGGTGTCAATATCGTTCAGCATCGTTCAACAAAATCGAACGAATGTTGAAACAAATGTTAAAGCCGTTTGCTCGGGCCTTATGACTACAGATTTTTTGTGCGTCGCCGCTGTTATAACTGTTTGAACTCTGTTTCAAACGGAGCTCAACTATGATTCTAAAGGGACGATCTAGTCCAATTTTGAAGGAGCGCGGCCCGACAAGTGGTTAGGGCACTTGCCTTGAGATCCCGGGATCTCGGGTTCAAGACACGTTCTGACCACTCGTTGAATTTGTTCCTGGTAGTCCCTGGTTCAACTTCTCAGCTGCACTTTTAAAGAGCCAACTAGCTTGCCTCCGGCCAGTTGGGATTCTTAACAGTTGTTGTTGTTGAATGTTCTGTTCTGCCGTGATTGTGTTCCATTGGCCCTGAAAAGCCCCTAGGGGAAAGTGGCCAATCAAGTATGTATTGTATTGTTGTAGTTCTAGCCCTGAAGCACAAGGAGCTCACAAGAAAACCAGCCGCTTGTCGGATGTCAAAATTGGGCGTGCATTTAATTATGTGCATTTCTAGACATACGTGGCTTAAAGTGGCACTAATCAATTAATTAATCAATGAATTTAAGAGAGTTAAATAAGAACTTTTGACTTTTTTGGGGAAAAGTGTGTCAAAGTGGGATTTCAACTTGTCAGTAACATCATTCGGAGCATGATGTAAAACAGTGCCTTTATCTCTGGGCTACACCTACCCTTCTCAGACCCTTCTGCCACCTAAATGTATCACCTATAATACCAAACTGAATTACATTTTCCCTTCAGTTATCCCCTGATAAATGCAGTCAAGAACGCCTTGGGGGCTGGACCAGATTCCGGCATGTCAACACCCGAGCCTCCACTCCCACCAAGTACTAGTTCATCCCCTCCGGTAACATCTTCGCCTCCTTCTGGAAATTGTCAGGCTATTGGATCTTGGCAAGAGGTCGCAGGAATGGACCAGTGGTGTGCTGAAAACTGTAAAATGGGTCATTGTCCACCGAACATGTGCAAATGTAATTAAGAAAGGACAGCTTCAAACGTGATTCAGCAACATGAAGAGGCACGTCATAAGTTGTAGCTCCAACGTGTGAATCGTTATCAAATAAAAACAGTTACGGCCACGATACTTCTGAATTTGTATTATTTCAAGAATGAGCAAGATAAGAGTGTTGTTATGGCTTGGGTGGGCTCCCAAGCACAGTCACAAATGAGTCTATTTTTTAAAGTGCTACCATGATCAAAAAATCATTTTCTTTTTTTCTTTAGAGTTCGAAAGCGTGTTCGCTTAACACCTGACTGGTAAAATTTTGAGCTTTGATTTTTATCCAAAGGCTGTTTATTTTGAGTGTAAAGTTTGGATTCACCGTCCTCCATTACTCACGTTCAAAACTGACCGATTGGACCTCAGAGGGTTGGATCTGGTATTGTAAATAGTCGTGCGTCTTTAACATGAGCCATTGGTTCGGGAGATTTGGCAACCTCTCCCTACGTTCGCGACTTTAAATAAAGTTACCTTACCTTACCTTAAAAGTAACGTCATTTACTCACTAGCTTAAAATTTCAGGGTGTAAACGCAACTTATTATGTATGCAAAAAGTCTGAAAGCCCGAAACTCCTGTGCTGCATATTAATTCAACCGCGTACACACGCATTGCATTCTTAAATAGCTCTCTCAAGATTTTAAAGTTAGTAATGGCGGATTAATAAATAACAAAATTCCAGTTAAAATAAAATCAAAACTTAAAACTTGGGTCACTTATTGTTAAGTTAACATAGTTTTGAAATCCAAAGAAAAAGAAGAATTGTTTTTTGATTGCAATAGCACTTTAAGAATACCCGTTACCGCGAAAATCAGTTGTCATATCCCTGAAAAAAAAAAAAAAAACATGACAGAAGCAGTCACGCGTGACATGGCTTCTTCTGATTGGTTAAAGTTGGCGGCCCTTTGTTTGTTTCGCGCGCAAAGTGTATCTAAAAATAAATCCATTTGTGACTGTGCTGCTGCAAGGCCGCAAAGTGATCATAGATTAACACTCTTATCTAATTCACTCCTGATCGTTTCCGTGTTTTTAATCCCCAGCGACGATTCTTTGTTCACGTTTGAATACATCTTAAGTGCTGTTTACTTGGTGAAAGAAAGACCCCAGCATTAGAAGATTCATCCTTACGGGATACGTTTACTATGTTCTAAGGACTTCCAAGGGGGGTTCTGATGTCACTTTGTCGCTCATTTTCCAGCCCACCTGTCGCCTATTTGGCTAGAGACAGAATGTCGCTGTCGTTTTTTCGCTACAATACAATTGTCGCTGTCGCTTTTTCGCTAGAATACAAATGTTCGCTAAACGTGCTTAATTTTTGCGTCCAGTAATTAATAATGTAATATCATATAAAAGGAAACGAACCACGGAGGTGTTTATACGGTCATCGAAATACGTTTTAATCAAGCAACAATTAAGTCCTCGCATTATTAATTATTAATCGCTGTCATTGCTAGACACTGCTTAAGCTTAAATACAAGGAAGACCGTCAAAACCCTCTCAGTAATTATTAGTCAGTAATTACTGGTAAACAGCTTCAGACAACTTACCTTTCCTTTCTTTCCCCTTGTGGCCCTTTTTGTCCTTCCTTTTGCTTTTCTTGAGAATGCTGTGACTGCTGTGCGGTTTTTTTAAAAATGTTTTTCCATTTCACGTACTCCACGCGGTTAACAAAAAGCGCCAGAAAAGCCGTACAGACCCGCTAAAAGTCACCGAATTACAGAGAATTGTGACTGACATGACTACGTGTCGACCTTTGCACCACAAAAGGTAATAAGAGACATGAGACGCTCACTGCAGAACAAGTGCGTAGTGTTGAATGATGGTTTGTTTAATACATGTATATCTTAATTTGCACAAGAAATATACATGTAGCAACACCAACAGAAGAGAAGATTTAGCAGCCTGCAGAGCAGGCGTTGTTTTGCAGGCGGACGCTTGTTCAAGATCTAAAGTTCGTAATGGGCCGCCATTTTCAAAGCACATACTGTCCTCCTCTCACTGAGTGCAATTTTTTTGACTGGCCCCAGGCCTCTGTTAGTCTTGCTAAGACGTCGGCCAATAATTCTTTAATACCAAAACAAAAATACGCCTGCTTTGCAGGCTGAAGATTTAGAGTCATGCTGGCCTGGTCGGTCATGTCGTTGTCGAAATAACAAAGTGAAAAGATGTCGCTTTGTCGAAGTTAAAAATGTATTGTCGCTGTCGCCAATTGTCACTTTTTCCCCGTCAGGTTCTGTCAGTTGTCAATGTTCTGGAACAAGATTGTCGCTACTTTTTTGCAATTTTGGAGCGATGTCACTTGTCGCCAAGAACCCTTGGAAGGCCTCTGTAAGGTTCAGGTGCAAAATGTTATAGTTGGCGCTTGCCAGAGGTAAGATTTTCTTAGTCGATAGAGGGAAGATTGAATTGTAATGCTAGTATTAAGAGACCAAGCACCATGTGAACTACTTCCACTCAATCGATCCTTGTACTTCCAGCTGTATATCTAGGGATACGAAGACAAACATGGTAGCTTTTGAGCGTTTAGCAACTTCGTTTTGTCAATTGTACATAGCTGACTGAAATTTCCAGAGATACCACGTAGTACTTTCATTTGATCGGTATAGAACGTTTACAATAAGCGGGCTTAATTGTTTCTGATCCAATCCAGTGGGACTTTGCATAAGCTGCGTCCTGGCCCAAAATCTTATGATCTTTGCACCACATGCAGTCACTTTAGGAGCTTAAGCCGACTCAGGAATTCTCGGCTGGACGTCTCCTGACGGTGTAGATATCCATCAACAAAGGCTAAAAACATAACACAAAAGGTGTTTCGTATTCAGAAAAGTGTTAAAGCATTCAGGATCGATCAGATTGTACTGTGAACTTACGTTAAGCAGAAAAAAGTAGTTAATTTTTTATTGAATGACCATATTTAGGGGCGAGATGAATTTTGTGGGGAACACAAATCTATTTCAGTTCGTTTGCGCGTATCGACAGTGGCGGTTAGTGCTGGGACACGGAACCATTTTTCGTTCTCTAGGATTTATGGATTAACGCTCTCACCCGGGGAAAAATGGTACAGGTCGCCGTCGTCTCTCGCCGACCAGCACTACTTCGACGCTCCTCGCCGCTGGTGAGCGAGAAGACCTCTGGCATCCAGGGTAAAATGTTAGCCAATTTGTGGAAGGAAAGTTTTTTCAGCTCTTTCGAAAAGAGATTTGTCGCCTTCAAGTGGGTAATTTTTTACGGGAAAATGGTGATCACGTTCCGAAATTCGGCGGGTCTACTCTGCAGATCCAGCAGATCGCAGATCGCAGGTCACAGGTTGCAGTCATTGTTTCACCAACACAGAAAGTATCCTAAACATTCTTAAAAGCTAACCTTAGGCATAAAAACTTTTGTTTAGGCCTAACTAGGCCCAAGGTTAGCTTTTAAGAATGTTTAGGATACTTTCTGTATTGGTGAAACAATGACCTGCAACCTGTGACCTGCGACCTGCGACCTGCGACCTGCAGATTAGACTCGCCGTCCGAAATCCTGGTAAAAACGTGGACGAAGCTTACGGAATAACTTTGGTTGGCCTCTGTGGGGGGATTAATTGAGCAGTCTTCGTCTGAATGTCATGGATTTCTGTATTCATGTTTTCAAACGAGTTATGGAGGCAGTAAACAATATTGACGTCGGGGAATTCGGCGCTGGAAGCCTTCCCGGTATACAGGCTCACGCTCAAACGTTGAGGTAAAATAATTGCTGTTAGGTTCAATTTCATGATATCAGGATATCATGATAGCAGGAAATTGATAAGTCTGTGATTAACATTGAATGTGCCTCCCTGTGACATGCTGGGAAATCAATTAGCCCGGAATGAAATTTTACACAGCTACAATTGGGCATTCTAAATTTCCCACTTCCTCAGTTATCGAGTTCCATAAGTATAAAATTTAAAAATGGTTTGCTTTAAAATCAGAAAAGAACCAATTCATCGTTGCTGTTGAGAAAATTGTATGGCAGGCAAACAAGTTATATCTCGGTAGCAATACACCAATACATCACTAACGTTTCATGTTTAACCGGAGAATTATGTTCGAAGGTGTAATAGCTGTTGAGTTTTATTTCTCAGTTATCGAGTTCCATGGGTATATAACTTAAAAATGGATTGCTTTAAAATCAGAAAAGAACCAATTCACCGTTGCTGTTGAGAAAAGTGTATGCCAGGCAAAACAAGTTATATCTCGGTAGCCTGAAAGTTAAGAAATAATTTGCCTGTGTTTAAATTAACAAATACACCAATACATCACTAACGTTTCATGTTTAACCGGAGAATTAGGGAAGCAGATGTTCGAAGGTGTAATAGCTGTTAAGTTTTATTCCTCAGTTGTCGAGTTATAAACTTAAAAATGGATTGCTTTAAAATCAGAAAAGAACCAATTTACCGTTGCTGTTGAGAAAAGTGTATGCCAGGCAAAACAAGTTATATCTCGGTAGCCTGAAAGTTAACTGACGAAATAATTTGCCTGTGTTTAAATTAACAAATATACCAATACATCACTAACGTTTCATGTTTAACCGGAGAATTAGGGAAGCAGATGTTCGAAGGTGTAATAGCTGTTGAGTTTTATTCCTCAGTTATCGAGTTCCATAAGTATAAAACTTAAAAATGGATTGCTTTAAAATCAGAAAAGACCCAATTCACCGTTGCTGTTGAGAAAAGTGTATGCTGGGCAAAACAAGTTGCATCTCGGTAGCCTGACAGTTAAGAAATAATTTGCCTGTGTTTAAATATTAACAAATACACCAATACATCACTAACGTTTCATGTTTAACCGGAGAATTAGGGAAGCAGATGTTCGAAGGTGTAATAGTTGTTGAGTTTTATTCCTCAGTTATCGAGTTCCATGGGTATAAAACTTAAAAATGGATTGCTTTAAAATCAGAAAATAACCAATTCACCGTTGCTGTTGAGAAAAGTGTATGCCGGGAAAAATAAGTTGCATCTCGGTAGCCTGAAGGTTAAGATATAATTTGCCTGTGTTTAAATTAATTTGAAATAAAGAGAATAAAGAAATAATTTTCCATTTTTCTATTGCATGATGCTGGCCGTTGTAAACCGTGTTTTAGAAAATATTTCAGATTGATTTACTGTGCCTCTGGACTATTTTGACACATCACTCAAAATTAATTTAAAGTAATTTGAGTTATTTGTCGTCATTAAAACTTTATGACGAAGTCGGCCCAACAAATGTGTCGAGATTAACACCTCTCTCTCCCTCTCTCGCGCTGCCTTTTTAGTGTGAGTATTGTTACAACTCCCACTGACATTTTGGTACTTTTTTTTTACCTAAACAGCGGGGACCCACATTCCTGACCCAAGTTAAGCTCCTCATGGAAAATTTGTTTTGTCTCCCATGTTCTTCCTTTTTAGCTTTTTGATGAATGTTTACCCGCAATTTTGACGGTCGGAAGTTTTCCAAAGTCAGATCCTCTTCAACAAGTATTTCTTGACCCCCGGAATCACAGGTATTCCTAAAAGTAATCCACGAACATTTTTGCATCTCAAACGATTCATATTTTTCAATGGGCCCCCGGTAAACGGAAGTTTGATCAGTCATAAAGCCAGTTCAGGATCTGAAAAGTCAAGGTATAGAAAATACAAAGCTTTCATATGAAAATCGCCCTTATTTAGCGAATTTAAGGTAGAATTTTATTCCGACCTGTCAGACAGCCTTGGTTTTTAGAACTCTGGGCTAAAAATCGTAGTGCCGTCCGTGACCGCGGAAAAGGTCATCATTTAAAAATACCATATATTAATTTGTGTGCCATAACTCTGACTTCTAACTTGGAGTCAACTAAATTTTTAAAAATTAAGATAATCACGGATAATGCGCACTTTGCGATTAAGTGAGACATAGAGGCTTGGCGGACTCTGGAGAAAAAGGAGTGATTTCTTTAATTTCAAGTTGTTGAACTAGAAGATATGTACCAAAATGTCGACCAAAGCAAGCCTGGAGTATAGTGCACTCGCTGCTTATTAGTTGCAGACTTTTGCTTTACTGAGATTTTCTAGCCTTCCAGTTTTGCTCTCCTGAAACACGCGGTTAATAGGAGCTACATAACTGATTAGAGTGTAATGCGAAGTGCTAGTGTTTTCAACCTCACATGAACCATGTGAACGTTAGCCCTACTAATGGAAATGAGCCCACACAAGGACAGAGAAAAACTCTGACCAGGGTGGGAATTGAACCCA
>NC_090891.1:26799606-26802106 GCF_036669925.1 Montipora capricornis | reverse complement strand
AGTCCTTTGGTTTGAGACCCGTTGAGAGAGGTGTTAACATCCCCGGCAATCACCACCATTGCATTAGGTTGTTTCATAAGTAGGCTGTCCAAATTTGGTCGAATATAGTTGGACAAAACAACGTTCTCGGGTTGTCCGTTAGCTGTTGAATGGTAAACGACAGAGAGGATTATTTCCTGGTGCATTCTCTCATCGCACTCGACGTTCAATACCTCAAGTATCAACACTAAACAAACGTAATGAACTCGTGCCTTCTTACCCCCACAGAAACAAAGCCCAACTACGCAACAACTAAACTGTCAATTTCGCTGCATAAATTAGACTAGTTAGATCACGTAAATTATATTGTATATAAGCGATGGTAAAGTTTATTCTCATTAAATCCCCTGATGAGTGGACAACCACGAAACAGGCTTGTAGGGATGAACTTGTAGTTTATTTGTTTTTTTCTTCTGCAATGTATATATCCTGTCGATCCAGTGTCATCTAGTTGAGGAAAAACATTGGCCCGGGATGACCACGTAAGAATTCCCATTCGCTATTCAGATTGGCCATGTAGCCAGCATGGTTGCTCTGGTAATCACACCCAACCGGTAATCAGGGGGAGTAGTGGTGTACGCCCCTTCAGCACCCTTTTAACGGTTGGAATTGGAGCGTTCTGATTGGTCGATTCAAATTTTTCCGGGAAATTCAAATTTGAGCGGGACATGCTATTGCACGTTAGGCGGGACATTCAACATTCAAATCATGACGTCACGTGACATCTCCCTGTCTGCGGACCCTCAGGAAACAGGTTGGGATGTTTTGCGTAATCATGTTGGAAATTCAAAGTTTGGGGTGTTACAGAGACCCAGGCCCCTCACGGTTCAAGCGAAAAAAACAATTAACAATTATTCTTTGAAATCGAGGTGAATAGTGGTAGAATATTTACCGAGCCGCAAAGCGGCGAGGTAAATATTCTGCCACTTTTCACCGAGATTGAAAAGACTAATTGTTTTAGTATATACTCACGAAGTGATCTCAACAACAATTGCAGAAAAAACCATCCAAAGTCGATTTAAGGTGGCTGGAACCAGTTGCACTACTTTTGAGGACCTTTTTATTAGAAGGGTTGTCTCTACAAAACTGTATCACGTAAAAGAAATCTTATGGTACCATACCAAACACCAATTATTACTTAACGAAATGCGCTCAATATTTTGACGTAAAAGGTTGCCATGGCAACATGAAAGCTCACCAAAAGCACCCTATATTTCGTCTTTACTTGCTTATATCGTAAAAACGAACTCTGTGACCCCCATTTTTTATTGTAAAATAGTAATTAGCAATTTGAGATAGGACTATCTGCAAAGTTAAAAAAAATTATCGGGAGCCAATTCAGGGCTACCTTAAATTTTCGAAAATTTTAAGGTAGCTCTGAATTGGCTCCCAAGAATTTTTTTAAACTTTGCTGATACTTCTATCTCAAATTGCTAATTACTATTCTACAATAAAAAATGGGGGTCACCGAGTTCATTTTTGAGATATAAGCAAGTAAAGACGAAATATAGGGTGTTTTTGGAGAGCTTTCATGTTGCCATGGCAACCTTTTACGTCAAAATAATGAGCACATTTTGTTAAGCAATAATTGGTGTTTGATGTGGTACCATAACATTGCTGTTACGTGATACAGTATAGTAGTTATAACCCATCTAATAAGAAGGTCTCTAAAAGTGGTGAAACTGGTTCCAGCCACCTTAATTGGCATCTCAATTCATGCGTGGAAAACGGGTCTGGAAAACGTGCAAGCGGCACAAAGCATGCGCGAAAGTGTTCACAGAAGCTTCAAACATGGCAAATCTAAATAACCTTCGTTAAAATCCTCGTCACAAACAGCAAAATGGTCATTTAGCACCGTTTAAATCAGAAATCTAAATCGAAAGTCTGCTTGTCAAAACATTTTTATCGTTCGATCAAAGTTTTTGAGGTTCATTTGAAATGGAAATTGAAAGTGCAGTTGGTAAAAGGATCCACATGAAATGGCGGCTCTAACTGAGGTGAGCGTTAGTTTGTAGTAAAATGACCCGTCTTGTTTCCTTGCAACCATGAGGAACTTTCTTAAACATTTTTTTAATTCCTCGATTTCACTAAGAAATTCGTTTTGGTGGACGACCAGCCCTAAAAGAGAGAATTACTCCGAGTGAAACAAATTGTTGGCATGAAGATTGTTTAATTTTCAGCGATAATTATCTGGAAAAACGAAGTCAAACACTGGTTGGAAAAAGTATGAACTCATCTCTTACCTTTGAAAACTTTCAGGCCAAATTTTCTGGCCTTCTTTGTCTTCTGTAGCGCAGCATCATCTTGTATTCTCAATATTACCGATTCATAAATGCTGGCGAGTTTACGCCGGCCATTTTGTTTGTTTGGATCAAGCATTATTCACTCCATAGGGAGTGAATAATGCTCAATTACTCCGAGATAGGGAACCAATCAGATTGCTTGAAACACGTCTTGAAAC
>NC_090891.1:26794606-26797106 GCF_036669925.1 Montipora capricornis | reverse complement strand
GACAGTACAGGTTTTTTCCGCAAGCCCAATCACTCTGACCAGCCGTCGTATGTTTGTGACTACTCTCTGGGAGAGGGAAGGGGTTCTTTTTTTTTTTTTTTTTTTTTTTTTAATCGTCCTCAGTCTTCAGAGTTTCTACAGCCAGCTCGGGTTGAAGTGCGAGAAAAAGTCAGTAATTCCCAGGCAAAACCTCTATCAATAACAAAATTTCCCAGCCAGCTCATCGAAACACCTGTATTTTTGCCAGCCAGCGAGATTCCTCTGGGGAACAGATAATGTGAGGAAGAGATTCGTTGGGTGCCCCTGAGTGAAAGGGTTAAGCCTGGAGAAACATTAGCGCCAGGTAAACATTAGTTTTGGTTATTGTACGTGGATATCAATTGACTTATTATACAAAAGTAAAGAATGAAAAGAAGTTCTGGAAGGTCTGAGTTCGAGTAACGGTAAGTGCATAGAACAGTTCCGATGCTCCCTTGCTATGTTGTATTGTTTAGAGTGAATGTTTTAGCGTATATGAATACAGAAACCGATAAAATGATACGAAACATGAAGAACTGAGATTTGTTGAGATGCGTAAGAGCTTGAACCGTCGTCGCGGGGAGTTATAAGGGAGCTTACCAGACGAGGACGACGACGGCTACGAGGACTTCATTCAAAAATACGAGTTCGCGTTATTCATATCGCTACGAAACTATTTCATGTCGTTTCGCGTTAAAAATGTGTAGTAACTGTCGAGGAATTAAACTGGTATGAGTGGGTTGGAAGCGTAGAGAGAGAACTGAAAATTCATCGTCATGTGCTAACTTCCTCCGCAGAACCTTGAATTAGGTCATTTCACGTCGTCATTTAGGAGATGAAGGCAGAGAAATGTACCAAAATGTAAAACGCACGTGCAGAGCGTGCAGAGCCATTGTTTTTGCTCACTAAACCTATTGGTTTCGTAGCATCGTCGTTGCCGTTGGCGTCGTCGTTTCGTAAGCTCCTTTATAGGTGTCTTCAGTACGTCCTTGATAGCCTCTTTAAACTATTGTAGTTGGAGTGCATATTCAAGGCAAAATGAGGATCACCAATTTAACCTTGATAAACACGGACTCAACCTGAGACCGAATTTATATCGTGCATATGAATATTCATTTGCTTTTTTAAGCGAGTAGCTTGTGTCTTATCAATCTTATCTATTTCTTTGCGTTGCTTGGGTTTAGATAAAAATGCAGTTTAATTTGTTTTGAACAGCCTATCCTCGGAAACCCAATCGTCATCCGTTTTCCTTTTAATTAATTTGTTTGCGCTAAACTCTCCAAAATTATGCGCTCAGCTTGAGGAGACTGGGTCAGAATAAGAAAATTAGAGTGGTTGCTATGGCGATATGGCTGGAGATAGTGAAACGGCCCCACAAACGAAGAAAGCTTTATAGCGACTAAATAAAAGATATTGTATTGTAATTTCAAATTCTTCGGGTTTTTTTTTCTTCTTGTTTTCTTTTCTTTTCTTTTCTTTAGGCTTCTTTGCACTGCGATGGTCATTCCCGAATTTTCAAATTGCTAAAAGCAGCGGTGAAATATTTAACTATTTTAAAGCAACGTTATCATTCGGCGTGAAACTTAAAATTAATAATCTCTGCGGAGGAAAGCGCCAAGTGTTACAGTAAACACACACATATAAGAACCTCGAATTTACTAAATAGGCTAAAAATTTCATTTAGAACACACTTACATAGGAACCAGTTTAGCCTGAAGAAATTTAGAAGCGTCTGCAGATCTTGTTTAAAACTTTGTTTTCATGGTTATGATTGAAATATAAAGGTATCAGCATCCTCATCAGAACAAATCAGTAATTCCCTAAGTATAATAGAGTAGATATCTTTTGTGGAAATAAGAACCAATTTGAAGAACCTAGATAGCCTAAAACTACTGTAAATATCATTCTTATAAGAACCTATTTAGCCAACTTGGACGGGAAAAAGCTAGGTTCTTATGTGTGGGTGCTTTCTGTATTGTATCCCTCATCGTGAGTAAACACTGAGATATGTAATTGAAATTTTAAAGGTAAATATGAATGAACGAATTATGCCGAAGCCTTCCAGGGGGCAATTTCACACTGTACTGTACTACTCGAAGTCTTTGGCAAATGCATCTTTAAGTTAATCACCCTAAGAAGACATAAAATTTCAAGTTGTGCCTCCAAAAATGAGGGTGTTATGGTCTAATTCATCAAAACAGCTTCAGAGCTTAACTCTACAACTATGTTGCTAGAATTTATCAATTATGGGAATAGTCGTGTGTTGTGTGTGATATGAGCTCGAGTGGATACGTTGTCCTGTTTAAGCCAGGATGCTAGTGTTAAATGCATGATCTCTCTTTTTAAAACAGTTTCATATCTGCATTTCATATAAATTATATGACTTGCATACTATTCTTCTTCTTCTTCTTCTTCTTCTTTTTCTTGTTGTTGTTGCTGTTGTTGTTGTTGTTGTTATTATTGTTGTTGTTGTTGTTGTTGT
>NC_090891.1:26749606-26789606 GCF_036669925.1 Montipora capricornis | reverse complement strand
ACCATTTAACCGTTTTAAAAATAATTCCGGATTTCCTTAACTTAAATGGAAATCAATTGATAATGTCGGTTCGGGAGGAATACTTGTCGAGTGGGTATCTTAACCTCCGGCGAAGTTCCTACCTACTCCATTCAAAACACTCAAAGAAAATTGATTGAAGCAAAGAACACGAAAGTTTAATACCGCATCTGAACTAAAAACGTGACCTCGTTACAGACCGTCTTAAGTTGGTCAGGGAAAGAACGACATTCAGGGTAACGGTTAGGGGAGAAATGAAAACGTCTGTCAACTTAACCTGAAAACGAAGTGTTTTAAAGGAGAAAGCAAATTGCGTGATCTATCAGTTATTGATTAGCACTTTCCGACATTTTTCATTGTTGCTGTTAAAAGATGGTGACGCATTTAAAGCACGTATTTTCTTTGAAAACAGCGCATGTGCAAACAGAAATAAACCACGGAAATAAAAACGAATTGGGCGAATGATTTCCGCCGGCGATAAATATGACAAATTTTATGGTGCTAGAGTAGTCTGCTAGAGTTACAACCAAAGCTATGCGGGAGCGATTTCATACCCCTTTGATATCAATTTAATTCAGTGAATGGAGTAACCGCAGATATTTTGGCGTGGACATGAAGGAGTTTAGAGGAGTACTTTCAGTATAGCGGTGAGCACAAAATAATTTTTTGGCGGCAGAATTATTGACCCCGGCGCATGTAAATATTGAACAAAATGGTAATGCACTCCGCTAACTATATTCTTTGTGGAGCAAATACATATTTGTGGAATATGACTCAAACATTCGTCTAAAACTTGACTTTTTCTGAAATTAAACTTTCATTTTTCTTTCTTTCCTTTATGTCGCGGAGTCGCCAAAAAGAGACTTTTCTGAGCTTGTGTCATAAAAAAAGTGATAAGGGTAGCGACAAAGAGCTCTTCAGTCTGTTATGTTATAGTCAAGTCTAGAGAAAATCGATGCATATCTACGCTAAATCGTGCTGGTGAATTAAAAAGCTTTCAAGAACCGCCGGCGTGTAAACTGAATATGACTGGCACAGGGAGGCATGATACAAAAGACATTCACATTTGTTAATGTGATACATATACATTTATTGTACCATGAAAAAACCTAAAATGATTTAAATTTATGTATCCTCATAAAAGTCGGCTATCATAGATTTCGATCGACTATTTTCAATTTTTGTCAGACGCAAGTATCGAGGCGGCAAACTAATTTGTTTTTATCTGCAAAATTCTCCCCGAGAATTTTACAAGTATTTTGAACTACAAACACAGAAATTTAACTATTGTAAATAAACATTTGCCTCTATTAGTTAATTACAACAGCATAAATGGCTTAAAATTTTAATATATAATTTTTTTAACCTACTCCACTAAGCAACTTTTGACTCCTAAAATGTTATCAAAGTAATTAAAACTATTAAAATTTTCAAAACTCAGAGCACAATTTAGACTAAAAAGACTAGACAAATGGAATATTTCGTTCGGATCTACCGAACTTCGTCAGCCACAATGTAAATTTGAAAGTTAAGAAGGGTTATATAATGGTCTCCAGGGGGCTAAAATTATCAAAGTAATTATGAATGAACGCCAACCCCGGTAGACTTTATTTTATAAGCAATACTGATTCTAGACGATACACGAACGTAGAAATGTCTGATTGAATTACACTTCAGTTTGACAGCGTTTACAGGAAAGTTAGAGTTCGTTAGAATTTCGCTTTTCAAAGAATACCAGATGATGGTTAATTTTATCATGACAATGACATACGAAGAGAAATGCCCTGCGGTGTGGTACTTCGTATCTCACCATTAACGCGGGGTGATATCCTGTTTGAAAAGACTGTCTTATAAATTTGAGTACTGATCTACCACTGACAACAAAGGCGCACTTAAGCAAATTCTGAAATGGTTGTTGTTGATAGAATTTGTGCCCAATCAAATTCCTTGGAGTGAGACCAAAAAATCTTCCAAGCGTTCCCCATTAGGATTGTCCGTCCTGTGGCTTTGCATCTACAAAACGATGGACCGAATGAAACGGTAACTAAAGATATATTTGCCTTTTTTGCAAAGTTAATGAAGAATCACAGAGTGCATTGTGATTCATTTGATTCGTACGTTACAGCTTTATGTAAACTATTTTTCGGCCTTCGTTAGTCGGCCATGAAGTATTATCGGCGTTTCCATTTTAAAATTTTAAAATCATTTTTATGTTTTCAGAAGATTTTCTTCGCACGCTTAAACGAGATCACACACATTTGTGACGATTCTTGAAGCACTGTTCTGTGAAATTAGTTCCTGACTCATTGAAAAAAGCTGATCACCAGAAAGCAACCCTTTGACTTGATTCCCAAGACCGAATTACGTAAGGTAAGAAATATGTATTTCGGTACAGTACACAATATATTTATCTCATGTGTGACTTGGTACAAAAATTTGCCACGAAATCAGACGCTTTTTCTCTACTGAAGAAGCCGTGGCCCATAGACTGCACAAACCGGCTGATCTTGGCAAGAAAATTATTGTCTTCAACAAACTGAATAACAATATATTCTTTCCTTTATCGTTTTCTTTGTTTTAGAAGGCCGGCAGTGGTGAGTTTTAGGAAAACTGTTTCTGACCGCAATAAAACAATATAATTTCGAGAAAAAACATCTGCTTTCTTTTTCAACGTGTGTTCAAAGATTGACAGACGGTCAAATCAAAACCGCTTTCGCTCTCTGAATTCCCTTAGTTTTTCTTTTTAATCCGATGTTTTGATCAAAATTTCTTTTAATTGACAATAAAGGCTGAGGTTTTGTGTGCGGTGAATCTTTAAGCACAAAATGGGCTTGAAAACGGTTGTGATGTGTTATCAAACTGCTTCGCAGCAAATAGCAAAAATACGTGAGCAAGTCGCTTTATTTGCCCATAGAACACACCAATAAAGCTTATGGTAATAGAAAAGTGAAGTGAATTTAATTTGACAGCAAATTTGTTTTAAGAAAATTGGTCTTATCTTCAACATCTGATCTTCGCTAAAATATCAAGGACTTTATCGACGTATTAAAGGGCCTTAGTTTTTGAAACATGACCGAGCCTTTAACATGTCAGTTGCGTTTAAGATGCTCCAAAAGCGTAAAAAATAGTTTAGAGCAAGACGAATAATGTAAATTAGTTAGCCTTTAATTCAGATTTGCTTTGCGAATAAGTAACTCCTTAAATTTAAAAAAAGTAATATGTCTTCCGATGATCTCGAATGACGGTTCTTCAGTAAAAAAATTGTGTATGCCCTGACCACGATCCGCATGTAAAGGTTCCATAGAATCACGACCGATATAAGTCTATTAATAAACGGCACGTTTTTTGTTTCATCCATCCTGTTTTGGTAACTCCAAAATACATCTAACGTCAAAAAATGTTAGCTAAAGGTGATGTTTACTTTTCGCCTGTGACACGAGACAGGATTTAAGTCATTTGCGCAGAAGGTTTCCAACCAATTTGAACATTGCTTAAAAGAAATTGAATGTCTCCTCTAGTTTGATTAAAATTGAAATTCATATTTCTTTTAATTCAAAGCCGTGAAGTGTACTTCCGATTGTGTCGGCTGCAATTCGTCTCCTGTTCCTTTGTATTTGTAATATTGATATATTTTGCAAATAGGCGTATTGTTCTATGAACGTTCGCAGTCTGATTGAGTCGGGCATGTTTTATACTCAATCGGATTCTAAAGCCGGATCTTAAAGTGTCGAGTTTGTGGCTCTCTCAGCTCATCCATTAATCAAACTCTATATGAAGCAGTCTGCTTGCAAAATGCAGAGATTTTCCAGTAGTTGTTTTGACAGGTTGAGCCGAGAATCAAATTCAATGGAAAACATCAGTCTTCAATTGAAGGTATTGAAGGTGAATTTCTGTTAAACTGTTTATCACGTCATTCAGACTCTTTTTTCGGAAAAGTTAATACTCATTTCTTGACAATGAGTTCAAGTTTTTGGCGCTGCTTACAGTAACATGTTCATTTGTAACCTTGGAACTGAAATCGCAATAATTTGATCGTTATCTCCCTCTTCTTAACAATTTATCAGCTGTGCAACAGTGGTTTTTGTTTTTGTTCTTTTTTGCCAAAAGGATTCCTTTCTCGAGGCTTGATTGGTTCAGGAAGGGATCTACCCTTTAATCAATGTTCATGAATTTTGCTGGATTGTTGTGCAAAACAAACTATGGTTGCTAACATCCATCCAACTTCATTAAGAAAGAATATTCTTGCCAATTGCATGACTAAACTAAAGATCAGCATCCGATCTATTGTATTTACAACGACAATTCAACGAGCGAGCTCTTTGCCGACGAGGTAGGATGTAAACATAATTATTTCACCCCTCGGCATTTCCAAAAGGAAGAAAAATAACCATGCACTCACTCTTCCGCAAATTTGCATAGTTGTAATTTCAGTCATTCACTTGTGAAACGAATGCAATACTACAATTGTAGCGCTGAATGTATGTTTATCTTTCTATTTAGTAACGTGGTATCGATTTAGAGAATGTTGACATAAAAATTGAAGCCTTCTTCGTACATTCGAAAAGGTCAAGACTTTTTCTTCTGTCCACGTTCAAAGTGGATTAAATTTTGTTCTGGAGGGATTTAATCTTCTGTCCATGTTCAAAGTGGATTAAATTTCTTTCTGGAGGGATTTAATCTTCAAATGACTAATTAAAATCAACTGGGTTTGTGCTTTTCTCTCTCAAAAGACAAAGAAACTGTTCTTCTTTCGACAAAGGAACTAAACCTTTTAGTTACAGAATTTTAATAAACTAAATGACATTTGGCCGTTTAATTTTGTGCTGTTTTTCAATGCGTATGCCGCAAGTTCTAAAAAGAGTTATTGCATTGTCTCAGAAGCTGTTCAGAATTTATCACTAGCAACTCCTTCTGCTCGAATAACAACCACATCGAGTGCATGCTATCCAACGTGTGAGTACTTGAGGCGATTTCTTACAAACATGTGACCACAAATTCAATTCCCCCCAAAGCTGAACATCATCCTTTGCTGTCTCCAACACTAAAAGAGTGCGTATAGTATAACTAAAAAAGCGAGCTGCATGTGAAACACGCAGATATTCTAGAACATTTCGAATTTTTTCTTTGCCTCTGTAAGCCAACAACGTGGAATATTGCCATATTAATTAAGCATTTTAACGAAAATGCAAACATACAAAAGTCAATCTTTTCTTTTCTTTTCTTTTCTTTTTTTTTTCTTTTCTTTATTCAATTGAACCGGTGATGCATATTTGCAAGATTAAAAAATCGCAAAAAATTGGATGTTTTTTTTTTAATGTTGATGTTTATCAACAGAAAGTTATCATTACGGTAACCTAAATTACTTGATTTGCAAAGTCATGTTGAAAATTCAAATCTAATGATATCACTGTCTTAGAGGTTGAAAAAGAGTAGAAAGGATAACCAACAACATGATTGAAGTTACAATCATTTTATGTCAATATTTTAATATTTTTACTTAAAATTTAATAACCTGAAAGCCAAAAATTGTCAATAACGAAGTTTGGTTTTGTCAATATCACATTAGCTTCAATAAAAGGGCTTGGCTCTTGAAGCATCTGATTTAGGAAGCCTAATTTCCTGAATCGTTCCCGATAGTCATAGCAGATCCATTGTTGAGACACGACGTATCTTTCAAATTTATTCAGAGCAAAGACCTCTTGAGAAGAGAAATTAAGGCCAGTTCTTTGGCAAGATAAAGCCGTACATTCTTGAGACACCTAGAGGCTAAAAAACAAGTTAAAAATATCTTCGAAAAGGTAGGTTAATTGATTTAAATCAGAAGAACATTTATGGAAACAAGCGTCTTTAAAAACAGAATGACATAAAGGCCTTCCAAACTTTCCTCTTCAACAGCTGCGCTCGAGCGACCGTATTTTCCAAGTAGAATAGCTCTTTTTGTCCTTTTGTTTTCGTTTTTTGAGAAGAATGACCATGGCATTTTGTAGAACTAAACTGGCCCTGACATTTGACATGTTGCTAAAAGGTAGCTCCCAAAGGTAGCTCCAAAGGTAGCTCCAAATACAATTACCTTCCCCAAACAACTGTATTATAAAGAAATCATTCCAATCGTGCACTTGAGCTCTCAACTATACAAGCTTACAACTTGATAGTAGCTGGATTTTTTTCCATTTTTTTAAAATGAGATGCTTTAATTATGCCTTGATTTTTTTGTTTCAATTTACCCTGATTTTTATGAAGAAGTTTTGCCGACCCTCAACGAAGCCTTTATGAAACGACGATGAAAATGGATTATGAATTATGGATTATGATTACTCCACAATTTGCAATGTAACAAAAAAGCAGGACGGTCTGTCATTAAAAACGTCTTGCCGCAAGTGTAATGCTTTATCTTAGCAGTGCACAGTCTGTTTTCTTTTGTTTTTCACAGCTTAACTGCTATTTTATTTCTCACGGGTCATTTTTAACGTAATACGCTAGGACGTAGGCTAAGAAAGGGCGTAAAAAATAAAATGTGAAGTGAAGAAATGTGTTTTTATTTCTGGTGGCTCTTGCACACTCGAAGAAAACGAGGGAGCGCCTTTGCAGCAGTCGAACATACGGCCTTCTAATTACTTTATATACCTTATTCCAAATTGGCCGCCATTTTGGTATTCGTTTGTTTGATTGTAAATTGGCCCTTTTGACCTCGTTCTAGGTTAAATATGGTTTTTAATTTGAAAGCGAGGCCAAAAGGGCCAATTTGCAAGGAAACAAAAGAATACAAAAATGATGACCATTTTGGAATGAGGTGTTTGCGGAAGACGTACCTCTGAGTCATACGCGACAGTTGGAGCCGACTATTTCAGGTGAAATTAGCCGAACTAAGGTTCGACTCTTGCAAAGAATGACTCGGCTTTTTCCGAGTATCCCCGAGTCAAAATCGGAAAAATTCGTCTCTTCATTTCGTTTACCACCGTAAGAAATGAGAAAATCTTTGCTGACGTCATTGTTTACAATGAAGGCAACATGCTATTTACAACATGACTTTAAAAGGCAAAAGAACTTGTTAAACTTAGTTAAACCGATCTTCAGTTTTAAGTCTTTTGGCTTTGATAACGAGCAAGTTATTAGCCATCAAAAACTGATAATCTTGGGTTGCGAAGGCGCCAATGATTCCCTATATACTTTGTAAAAATGTTGTATTTTCAAAGCAGAATCGTTGCTCAGAGATTATCTGGTACATCAGGTTAAAATTTTCAGGGATGACTCATTATGCAATGTAATTTCAATATTGAGTACTTTATTCTTGGCAGACTATAGTCTTGTGTTAATGACGCAAAAATGTAAACAAAAATTTCCCCGTTACCATCTCATTGATTACAGGATAAATCTGATTCCACGGCCAGGCCAGACTGAACAAAAAAATAAAATCTAGTCGGACATCGGCTCTGAGATACGGTTTTCTCGTTCAGGCATAAGTAAAATGTTATTAGCTTCATTGAATTCATTGGCTTGAATGATGATCAAAAAAAAAAAAAACCTTGAATCAGTCAATTTCTTCTACTATATTTGGGACCGTTCGTTGTCCCGTCTTTTAAACCAGAAACTAGGGACTTTAAGATCTACGACGACCGCGTCGACGAAATGTAACTCCTGGCCAGGCTATCGTAAGTCTTTCGCGATCGCGATGATTTCATCAGCGCGGTTTCAGAGTAAAAGTAGAAAATGAAAGGTTCACATCTATTCGACATCGATACGGTGATTTTTCCTCTGGCGCCGAAGTTGCTAACAGCCACAAAACACGTGTTTGGACGAGAGATAGAAGAGTCTAAAGGAAGAGATGTAGCATTTGCGAGCGATTGGCTTACAAAAAAGGTCTTCAAAAGGTTTTTATTAAAGACAGGAGGAGCCGACGATGATTTTTCTTTAGTAGGGTATAACAGACAAATCCGACTATAGGGTAGGGCATTTGAACACCATTTTGGCTCGAGGGGGCGGGAATTTGAACGATACAATCCTCAAAAGTTCAAATGCCGGGGCAAGGGGGGGGGGGGGGGGGTGTTGAAGTTTCGAGTTGATCGGTGCATAAGGCGTTCGCTAAATATGTCTTTAGTTTTGGAAATATACCGCATTTTGTACTAGTGCCCAGTCCCCTATGGAAAGTGATTTCTTTTTTGGACCTTTATTTAAAAATTATCTTCAAATGTCCAAGCACAGAAATGATGTACCCAACGGTGTTAACATCATAAAGGTAAATCCAGCCACCAGAAAATGCCATGAAAAAGTGTTGCCGTTTGGCTGTGAAGATTTCTTTGCTAAAAATAATTTTGACATGTCAAGTGATAATATATCATCCTATGTAACAGTTAAGGTTTCACATCTTATTGCTGCTAACGATTCCCAAAGTTAGTTCGTGCTATATAAAATGGATCAATAGTTAGACCACCCCCTCGCTTATTTTCATAAAAGAGATCTGGGCCCAGGCCTTAATTCACCTGAGTTAAAACAGCTCAAAGTTATATTTTGAAGTGACGTATTCGTCGCCGTAGCCATCGTAGCTCCTGAACCCACGACGGCGACTTCAACTAACGGCTTCGAGTCGGAAGAATTTAAGGTGCAAAAGAGTGGCTCTGCTCGGCAAGTTTAACTGTCAAGGATTTGAACAACTGTTTTCCGTTCTCTGCAAATTTGCAACACAAAATTGAACTTCTATAAATTTTTTAACGTCAGAACAAAACGGCAAATTTCTAATTGCTCTATTATTCTGAAATCCGATCCTACCAATTAAACCGAGTTACGGGATAGATCATGGCTCGTTTTTAGAAGTTGAAATAAATAATGGGAGAATCACAAAAATCAGTTAAGGGTGAATTTGCAGTTTCCATGACGATTTCGTTGACCCTCGCCATACTAGAACTTTACGCCCCTAAGATCAACCAAAAAAAGCTCTGTTCGGTGAATAGATATTTAAAGATTAGAAGGGATTTGTATTCAAAAAGCTTAGAGTACCTGACATTCTTAATTCCTTTCATACTTGTAAAAACAGTGATTGATTAACATAATTCGCAAAAAAAAATCGTTGATTCTGCAATACATGTTCGATCGACCATTGTAAGTGGACGTTACAATTAACAAATTGATGTCAGTTTTTCATGCGTCTGTCCTGTTATTGATCATGAATTTCGTCATAACATTTTCAAAGTAGTTGTAGATCCACGAGGCGATACAGCTGCGATAGCCTAGTGGATCCGTAGACTACTGTACTTTGACAATGTTATGACGAAATTGATTTTCAATAACAGGACAGACGCTTGAAAAAATGACATCATTCTGTTTTTTACAAAAACCTAAATGCAGAGGTGTCAAAATTAAGTAATAACACGAGAATTAAGCGAGACAAAAATGCTAGAAACTTCAATAGACCCATATCAATCACTGTCCAAACAAAGGATTTTGCCCGTCTAACCTCTCGTTCAATGTGAGGCTGAACGGGCAAAGACAATGCAAAGACAAAGCCTTCATTCCCCAAGGACTCCAAAATGGCCGCAGAGTGATAAAGGTGAATTTGACGCTAGCAATATCGCGACATTATCGCATAAATTATAAATTTGTGTATGTCCGCTTATTGACAACAAAAACTAGCCAATGAGCGGGGTTTTGCCAAAAGCAGGCCCGCGGCCCACGGCGACGGCCCACGGCGACGGCCCGGCGGCCCGTGGAGAGAGGGAGGAAAACCGGAGTACCCGGAAAAAAACCCTCGGAGTCAGATTGAGATCGACTGAAACTCAGCCCACATACGACCCGAGACCAGAGTTGAACCTGGGTCACAGAGGTGGGAGGCACGGTTGATGACCACTAAACCACCCTGACTCCCCTAGAATCCTTGTTTCTGTTTGTTGTTGTAAACAAACGAAAACAACAGAAAATGACAACATTTTTCACTTAGCAACATGCAGCGAAAGAAAGGATCGAAAAGGATTGAAATGATTATTAAAATGGTAAACGAATTCAAACTCACCGTCTTTCATTTGCGCGCCCAAACCCGATGCAAATCTGAGCATGCGCGTGGATTTACCGCTGGACAACAAAACTGTGTGGGCCTCCGGGCCACCGGGCCGCCGGGCCGCCGGGCCGTCGCGGGTCGTGGGCCGCGGGCCGCTGGGCCGTGGCGGGCCGTGGGCCGCGGGCCTGCTTTTAGCAAAACCCCCAATGAGCGCGCGAATATCTTGCAGCTATTGTAAAACTTACAGTCTTATGTACGTTATAATTCGAAATAGATATACGTCAATAGACACGCGCTATTCCTCTCTTAGAACTCAGCATTGTAACGTTTAACGATAATTTGAAATTCTATTGACATGTATCTATTTACGTACATAAGACTGTAAGTCAGTTCAAATTCGTATTGTACTGTGCACGTGAACTGCAGAATCAAAGGTGTTTTTCAATTTTTTACGAATTCTAGTTTATTTGCTGTTATCAAGACCATTTGATTAACAGAGCCATTTTCTCTTTCATGTTCTAACAAAGAATAATGACTGTGAGAATTAAGTCACTGAACTACAGATAAGCTGTAACCACTACTGTGAGGGATTCATTTGTCTCCAGTGCAAATCAACAATGAACCAAACCGGTCAAACCATATTGAGGGGGACAGAAGAAACAGGAAATAATACCTTCGAGGAAGACGACGAAGAGATATACACGCCTACCTTTCATGCCCTAACTGATATTGTTGGGATTTTATTGGCGCTAATAATAGTGGTCCTAAATACTATGGTTTTCATCTTAGTCGGCAAAAAGCGTTCCTTAAGGACAACAACTAATTTCTTCCTCATGGGGCTAGCTGCAAGCGATCTTCTTACAGGACTCGTCAGTCTTCCCGTAGCCATAACCTGTAACATTTTTCGAGAGCATGGGGTGTGTTTTTCAACTATTTACATCTGGATGTTCACCTCATTTCTGACTTTGTCGCATATTCTAGCTGTCACCGCCGATCGCTTCATAGCGATCATGTTTTCGCTCAGGTATCCTCAAATCGTAACCGCACGGCGCTGTTACATCGCTCTGGGTTTTGTGTGGATTAGCTCGCTTTTGATTTCATTGCTTCAGCTGTGCTGGCAAAAACCCACTGGCTATGATCCGAGCAAATTCCTCGCAGAAGAATACAGAAATCAAGAATTCGCTTTCAATGTAACCTGTTTCGTGGTATATCTCGCTATACCAGTGGCTTTCATGGCTTTCACGTATTCAATAATACTTCGTGAAATCCGAAGACAGAATCGGCTTCAAATTGTCAACGTTCCCGCAGAGTTTCATGAGCAACGCCAATGGAGGAAAAGAGAATGGAAGGCAATAACTATCTTTCTTGCAATGTTTTCAACTTATGTCGTGAGTTGGCTTCCGTTTTTTCTCCTTCGTTACAAACAATATGAAGAAGAGGATTTCTTCCTGCCCTCTTGGGCTGAATACGTGTTCGGGTATGCTCGGTTCTTGTCGTCGCTTTTAAATCCGTGCATTTACATCTTCGGCAAGGAGGACTTTAGGAAAGCTTGGGAAGCTTTGTTCACTTTTAAACATTCAGAAAGATACGGTGGAAGGTCGGATCTGGTTATGATTATGAGTAGTCTAGTGTAAATGTGTATCAGACGTGGTTAATGGTTCTTACATACAGGGCAAATGCAAATGACGTTCAGACGTGAGCCAACGTTCTCTTGATCAGTGGTTGGATTCGAAGAGCTGACGGCTGGTTACGCGGAACGTGGGCTTTTGTCTCGCT
Source organism: Montipora capricornis (assembly GCF_036669925.1). Taxonomy (NCBI): domain Eukaryota; kingdom Metazoa; phylum Cnidaria; class Anthozoa; order Scleractinia; family Acroporidae; genus Montipora; species Montipora capricornis. The sequence goes on along the minus strand of NC_090891.1, from coordinate 26,777,827 downwards.
TTTTCAATACGTTGAAACGTCTTCGCCATGGTTCCCATTTATCATAGGAAAACACCAATAAAAGAGCAAGAAAAAGAGAACTCGAATATTTTCATCACCAAACTAGCTGTCCTAACAGATTCTTCAGATGATCGCTCATCATTCTCAGTAAAAGTCGAAGAGTAATTCAACAGCAAGGAATTTTAAGCCATAAATGGCATTGACGTGTTATTGACATTGTTTTGGCATGTTAACATTCACTTTTGTCTTGTAAAATAGACCAATGATAGTAAAATTCTACACACAAGGCACGGCCCAGATCTAATTCTCTCATGCCGTTGATTTGCTCAAAGACAAACTCAAGTAATGTAGGCGACCATCACACGTAGGAATGTAAGATACGGGGGCGCATTTGGTGTGATTTTTCAAAAATGGCGAGCAAGCTGACGCCTATCTTCCCTCGCGATTGCATCGCTTTGCGATACTTCACATGTGTATTTCCTTCTGTGTGCGTGGCATATGTGAATCAGTTAAAATTCTAACTTTAAGTCAAATAATTAAGATTTATTCATACCACAGTTAATTACCATGTCAGAAATAGCGCACCTGACCTCACTTTGAAACAGAGGCATAAATTATACTGGAGGCTTATTATGCAAAAAGAGGGGGTTTCGCACGGGGCATCATAATTATTCACGGTCAAGGGTAGACAGTATACCGAGATTTGTCTTTGAACTGCGCATGGCTTTCAATGGGCCATTGTCTTGAGTCTTGGTGCTCAAATGTTGAAAGGGAAATGAGTTTGATTTGCACAAGAATACCCAACCCATTTGAATGGTTGTGCACCAGGATTCGCTTTGAAACTGAGGCATGCAGTAAATCGGAAATTGGGCTATCGATTTTACAGAGCTTTCAGAAGGCCTCGAAAACGTTGCCAACATCGTATCTATTTATTTCCCATTCAATTAATCATTTGACAATAAAACGCTTAACAACGTATTTACGGCCGTTTGTCCAACAGCACTACCCTGCTATTCCAGATCCTTCTCCATGTCCAACGCATTTCTTGTACATTCTTAAGCACTTTCTCCGAGTTTTGCGCGATGATGGTCCTTTTCTCGGCGCACAAGATCTCAACTTCTTGATACACATTCTCTATATGACGCGAAAAAAAAAAGTATTTTTTAACGAAGAGACGCCAGTATGTTGATTCGGGGTTATTCACCAGCAACAGTCAAAGCTATGACCCACCGATTTCTAGCTCGGATGCTCTCCTACTAAGCTATATGAGACCGGTGGAAACTAGACCATTAAAACTAGGCCCAGTCGACAATTGCCCAATGAGATTCATGCTACTTTTCATACATATGACAGCGTGTCACACGGTGCTGGGTTCCTTATTAATTAAGCCTAAGAACAGCGTGTAAAACTTTTTGTGTGCTGTGTCAAGAGAGTATGAAGGTAAGAGAGGTAATCCCTCATATTGGCCCTATTCCCATCGTAATCCCTCTTAAGTTATTTTTAGATCGCCTGCGAGATCCGGTATTCCCACAAGGGTTTACTGATAGCCAATCATATGTCCTCATTTTTACCAATGTTGACAGCTGAGCGAATTGCCACGCAATGATTCGCGTCGTTCGTGAAAATGGGGACGTATGATTGGCTATCAGTTAACCCTCGTGGGAATACCGAATGTCGCAGGAGATCTAAAAATAACCTAAGAGGGATTACGATGGGAATAGGGCCAATATGAGGGATTACCTCTCTTACCTTCATACACTCTTGTCTGTGTTTAGTTACCCGGCCTTTGAATAAAAGCGAGGCTGGAGTTGGCCTGATAACTAAGCACAGAACTGTAAAATGGTCTATTGTCTTGCCTTACTACTAGGTCAATATTAAAATTGTGGAACTGTGTCATTTTCAGAAATGAAATAAAGAATGGTATATGTTGACCTCTGTCGAAAAATGTATTGATACTTAAGCAAATTCAATCAAAGACGGAGTATTCAGAGAAAAAGTTACGGGAGAAGAGTTGACAAACAGCAAACTCGACCCACTGATGACGCCGATTCTGGGAATCGAACCCAAGCTGCATTGGTGTGAGTCGAGCGCTCTCACCATTGCGCCAACACTGCCCCTGATGACAACTAATGGGTTGCGACATACTAACTACTAACTATGGTTGAGATAAACGACACGACATGTGACAATCCTACCAACACTTACCAAAACTTTCTCAGGCTTGCATTTTCTCACGAACGTTTTCAAGCATCTTCTAGGGTTTGTCCACCATAAACATTCTCTAGTCTCCTTGAGTCGGCAATTTTTCTGTGCAAGGAAGAAATAAACGACGTAATGTTTTGCATCGTTCAGAAAAATTGAGTGTTTTGCCGTACATTTGACTAACAATAAGAACTCAAAATATTAAGTCACTGTGGGAGGCGCAGTGGTCTCTTGGTTAGTGCGCTCGACTCCGGATTGAGTAGTTCGTGTTCGGGCCCTGGCCGGGGACCTTGTGTTGTGTTCTTGGGCAAGACACTTTACTCTCACGGTACGTCTCTCCACCTGGGTGTATGTGGGTACCGGTACCGGCGAATTTAATGCTGGGGGTAGCCCTGCGTTGGAGTAGCATCCCATCCAGGGGGGAATAGAAATACTCCTTGTTGCTTCATGCTACACATGGCCATCAGTGGGAGGTGATAAAATTTAACCTGTCAATCGTAAAAGCTGCCTTTTTGTACTCCCATTGGTCGAGCGAAATCATGCGATTCAATCAATTCGCACCGCACCGTGACAACATAACCACGGTTCGGGGTACTAATTATAATTGGGAGAGATCTATTGGCTTTTTCGTGAATTTAAACTACACGTCTAGGGCAGATTTTTGCTGAAAATTGAAGCCAAGGAGACGCACGGTAGATAATAAACGTTTGACGTACAAAAGGAGAAAATAAAATAGGGCAGGAAAGCAGGGAAGTTGCTGTTCGGAAAGATGAAAACACCCAAAATGCTAATAAAATTATCAAAATAATGGCCTAGTAACTAGAAGCCGGAGCTACCAAGCTAAATAAGAAAACAATATAGTTGATCGAAGGAACGAGGTGGAGAAATATGACTTCGGTGGATGATTTCGTGTGGAATTTTGCAGAAATATCATGTTTCATTGCCCAGAAAACATGAAAATTTGCCTCGAAACAAGTCCTAAAACCGCATCGGCTTTTAATTTTCTATACTAAAGATTAGGCCTAGGAAGGGTTACGTTTTTGCAAACGTTGGCCGTGTCTCACTTATGTTTCAACAGAATTAACTATTGGAGGGTAATGTGAAGTGCTATTTTCTACCCATGTAAACCATGTGCCCAGGGTGGGAATTGAACCCACTACCTTCGGGTTAAATCGCCGCCGCTCTAACGACTGAGCATTTTCCCAAAGTTCTCTGTCAGTTGCAGGTAGAGGATTAACATATGGGATATTCAAGGTTCATGACGTTTATCTTCTCCCTCAAGACACCACTTATGACACGAGAAAAGCTGCCGCTTAGCTGTGAAGTGTCGGAAAAGACCTTTTTTTTTGTGCAAATGCACCTCTATTTAACGGCCAAATGATAAACCATTGGAGGGTTACAGAAGTTACGGGGTTACCGAAATTACAGGATTACAAAAGTTACGGGGCTACTATTTTAGTTTTGCATCGTGAAACGCTGTTCTGTTCTACGTAACTACTTTGTATCACGAATGATTGTTGTGTTCTATGAAAAATTGTTTTGTATCGCAAATGATTGTTGTGTTCCGTGAAAAATTGTGTCAGTAGCGAAAGATTGTAGTGTATCCAGCTCAATATTGAGTTGTGTTTTACCATTGTGGGCCACCGTATTTATCCCTAGAGAATACAAGCATATTTCATCTTAAAGTACTTATTTCATTAATCGAACTTTCATACTCTAGGTACTCGCACTACAATTGGCCAGCTTAGCTTGACAGTGTACACTTCAAATACATTTGTTTACCAAGAGAGAGAAAAGCAATCTCGTTGCAATTATCCTCCTTTGCTTATGTTTGCTCTGCTGGTTGCCGAACAAACGTTCGTGTCAAATCTTGGAATTTTGTCTTAAAAGATGAAAGATTATTTTTCCCAGTAAATTATTGCGTAGAAATTTATCTCCGCACAGTGTAGAGTTCCTTTGTTCGATTTCGTTCACGGAACGTGAAGCTTTAATAAATTTATTTGAAATCATTTTTGTTGTAGTAACGGATGGTAAGTATATAGACGTTATTTGACTAAGATGCGCTCAATCGAAAAAATGAACTTGAATTTTTGGATTTAATTTTTTGTTACAATCGTCTAAATGGGTGAAGTGGTTATGAATATCGAAGAAAAGCCTTCGAACGGAGTTAATTTTTAATCTAAGGCAAATTTGACAACGAATATGTTTCCAAAATCACTTTTCTCCTTGAACAAGTCGGGTCGTGCTTGATCAGATGTTGAACTTATAATAAACCAAAGCAAAAGACGCAGTCAATCTTGCTTCATTTTGGAAATGAAGTTGCTTGCTATAGCTACTAAGAGCCGCCACCCTCGCCTTGCCTACGATAGCTAGCTGGCCCTCGCCTCCCTTCAAATGGTTTCCGCTCATTACAAATCCAATTCAAAATCTTTAAAATGAAATATTAAGTACCTTTCTACGGCCATCGTCCTCGTCATCATCATCATCATCATCATCATCATTATCATCATCATCATCATCATCATCACCATCATCATCGAATTTCTCATCCTCGACAAAATTTGCGTCGTGGTCTTCAAAGCCTTCCCTGTATTCGCGGTTTAGCTGAAAGTCTCCTTCGCCCTTCACAGCTTCACCTTGGTTACTCTCCCCGACACGATGCGGGTACACTTCTGAGGCGAGACCAATAACAACTATGGCAAGAATAACCCTCATGATTTAGAATAAGTGTTTCAGTGTTCTCTTTCTTCGTTCGAAGTTCAGGTTGAGAGACTCAGCTGGGAAAATATATGAAATTCCCATGCCGTCTCCACGTACATTGAAATTTAAACTATCGGCAGTGATAGAGTAAGGAGGGGTTGGAAATAGTATGGGATGAAAGCAGAACCACTTCATTTCGTGGGTAATGTGATAGGAATCATCCTAAGAAAAAAGCAGTGAATAGGGAAAGAATTAAGAGTATAATTTCTAGTTAAGAGACCATGCTTGATCAATGCAATTCTAAAGTTTTGTTATGCCGAAAGACTGCTCAGTAATTCTCGTTAAGAGAGAGGAAAGTTGTTTTGGGCCCCGCACGAAAAATCTCCCTGCAATTTTAAAATTTCCTCCGTCCCCCTCCAGTATATGTCAATGGGTGGGGGAGGGGGAGGTAATTAAACAGCATTAAGAGAAGTGAATACAGTTACCAGACTTAAACAAACGACTTTCACAAACTGTCTTCGGTAAATTAAAGGATATTTTCCCCTTTTGTGATTCTTTGTCTGGCGTTGAATACTGCAAAATGTTTCAACCAAATCGATAACCAATAGTAGCCTGGTACTTGAGAAGGGAACCCATTCTCTACCTTGAATTAACGATTATCATTAATTAGTAAGTTGCTCTGAATTTACTATTATCGTTAATTTATTAATAAAAGACTGAAAGCGTGATATGGATTATGAAAAATGGTCCTATAGTTTTTAGTTTTTAGGAATTTTGATTAACCAGTCACCTAAACACTTGACCACCACACCGCTAACAGCTCGGGGGCAGTATTTTTAAACACTATTTGCTACAGCTGTATCATCACTCGGCAACAAACAATATTAAACACTGCAAAAGGTCGGTTTCCAAACTTCACGACAAATCTAAACACTTTAAAATCAAAGCTAAGACCTAGATTATTAATCTAGCTTAGGCCTAATAATTCTTCAGCAGCGATATTCTATGGGAGACTTAAATAAATGTTTTTTTTTTAATTCGGTGTCCTTATTTTTAGCGGTGAGGTGGAAAGAAGCGGTTCCTATAGAGTAGAAGATCCGGGCTCAATCTAATCCACGGATATATGTGGGTTATTGGCCAAGCTTGTTCGGTCAAGATGGCTCGATATTGGCCAAGTTCGTTTTTTGCGTGTTTAGGGACCGAGACGAAGCAGAGGCCCAAAAACATGCCAAAAAAAAAAAGAGAGAGTCCAATATCCAGCCATCTTGACAGAACAAGCTTGGTCAATAAAGGATTTATTATATGAGTTAAAACACCAAAAAATGATCATTAATCTTGCGGGACCAAGTGAGAAATCCCGAGCGGGCAAGAAAGCTCCATATTGCCCGCTCCGTCAGCCAATCACAGCGCGGGATTTGGTTCATCTTGCCGCCGCTTACGGAGCTAGTCATATAATAAAATTTGTTATTTCCTTATTTTCTCTGCTACCACATGTCCTGGGACGCAGTGTCCAAAATTAACGAAAGTAGTAAATTCAAAGCAAAATTAATTACGATTTATACGATAACCGTCAATTTCTAGAAGAGATCATGTTGTGAGCAGGGCACCCATTCTTGTTCCCAGAGCTGCCCCACTCTCTTAGCCGCTAGAGGCTGGGCACCTAGAGTGGTTCTCGTTCTCAGCTTCCCGCGGCTAAGTGCGCTATTCAACTTGTATATTTTAAGTTTTTATTTTATAGAGAGCCACAGGGTCGTCAGTTCACCATGCTTTCACGCGCTACCCTCTTAAACTAACGTCTATTGATGGATTGAATACTGCTAAAACAGTCGAAGACCGTCAAAGTGTGTTTGGGTCGAGTCAGCATGCCTCGCAGAACTGATCCGATGATGATAAATTAAAATATACGAATTATGCTAGCAGTGCTACTTTTTTAAACATGGGAAAAGTAATGTTAGTTTTCACAAATTATACCAAAAATTCTGCTAGCACGATCTATCATAAATGCATAATTACCAGCTGCTGAATGGAGATGTTAGCCAGCGCTTTTGAGCTGCGGAAATTGAGTGTTTTGCCAACCGAGAATATTACTAGTCTCTTCTGCAGGGACGAGGAAACCCTTTTTTGGCGGAAATCGCCCTTATTTACCATTTTCATAAAGGGTGCCCATGGATCGACTGTTTCTAAGTCTTACGTCGTGTTCTATTGCGATCAACCATTTCAGGTTGGTTGAGTTTTTTCGTGTTCCATTGGCAAAAAACCGTTTTCGGTTGGTTTAGTTGCTCAACTGTTTCAACCCGCATCAAAACGGGTTGAAACGGTCGAAAAAACATTGGTAACAACCCCTGTAATTTTCGCGGGCTCTTAAAAGCTGCTCTTTGCGTGATTAGTTGCGAAATTCGTACTGCTCGCGTGACGCTCTTTGTAATCAAGAAAGATGGTGTCCGCGTACCAAACGCTGGATGTTGAGCAACGGATACAAATAGGCCTAAGTGAACAACAACAAGAAGCTGTACCAAGTTGCTCCGTCACAAACGAAGATCATTTTATGCGGTGTACGGACGAATGCGTAAAATTGTTAATCACATTGTACCAGGTGCATGAACCGAAGTTTGCAGCCGAATGGCACAAGGTCGTTCAAAAAAGTTTGCATTGCTGTTTCTCAGGTTGATTTATACTCCTTGGTTTTGACTGAAATTGAACCTAGCCCAAATAATACTGAGTCACAGCCCAACAAGGGTATTTTTGAAAACTGTTTACTTCTTCTTCATCATTATATTCTTCGAAAGAATCATCCCACACATTAAACAAACATTGTGCAAAGTGCACGCAACAATGATGACCTTCACAATGTCATCTAATGTCATGCAAACTGTCCATTTCAAGGAAATGGAGGCGTCGGAAACGGGCTTTTAACAGACCAAATGCCCTTTCAATGACCATTCTTGTACTAGAATATACAAAATTGTAGTTACGTTCAGCTTGGGTGAGGTGACCATTATCTGTATAAGTGGTGAGAAGCCAATCTGCTAAAGGATACGCCGAGTCTCCAAGAATATACCTGTTCCCTGGGAAAAGCAGGTTAGGGTCAGCAGTGGCATCCGTAAACAGTGGAGAGTTCCTCAAAACTCTCGCATGATGGACACCCTGGCCAGCCTGCATAGCAATCTATAAACTTGATGTCATGGTTACACACAGCCTGCAAGTTCACAGAATGCCATCCTTTGCGATTGACATAATTCTCTGAGCAGAATCGCGGTACACTGATGGGGATAAGGCAGCCATCAATAGCACCTAAGACACAACGAAATCCTCGATGTTCCTCAAAAGCTGCCTCTTGTTTTATATACATTTTTTTTACGAAATAAGCTTTATTTTGTTCAATTATCAACACATGTAAATATTGCATTTTTTTTGGCATGAATATGTTTCAATGTTGTATTCAAACGATTACACACTGACTAATGATAACAGAATGACAACAAAATCTGTGAAAATACATGATCCGAATATTAATTTCTACTTGAAAGGAATTTGATTTCCGAGAAGTTCATGAGCAAGCAACAGCTGCTTCTCTAAAGGCATAGCGGCTCTTCCTCCTTTACCGATATTCTGAGGAATCAGCTCAGGGCAGTTTTTCAAAGACTCCATCAGCCACTCAAATGTGCCTCTGCTCAGACGAAAATTACATTTGAAACGATCGTCTGACAAGTTTGCTACAACTTCTTCTACCAATCCACGAATTCTAACCGCAGTTGTCCGTTCATTCTCTAAAAATAAGGTTGCCAATCCTTCAGGTTCATCCTCTGATTCATTTTTTACGACATCTTCTTCTAAAACTTCCGAGAGTACAAAAGAGAACAGCACGAGCACGGTCAGCAGCCGCCAGGTTTACCCCGCGGAGTCTGGTAATGACTATTCCCAGGAGTGACTGCGTTTTAACCAAAAATGGTTGGAAAAGTATGCTATTGGAAAACGTCAACCCCTTTAACCTAAACCGGTTTCGGTTGAAACGGCTGATCCCAATAAAACACGACCTTAGTAACATCGTTCATTTGTAACATGATTCAAAAGAATTCTGCTTGCATTGAATTGAATTGAAAAGAATACTACACCAGCAACCATTCGAAAAAAGACAGGGCTGCAGTCAAATAATGCCGATAAAAGCCTTTGAATGTAAATTGTGTTTATTTGTGTATTTATTTATTTATTTATTTTCAGCTTGGTCTTGTCCCAGTACCCAACGATAAAACTTCACTGGCAACATCAATAGCACAACCAACCAATCAAACAATGGAATACAGCATGGCGAACAAAATTTAGCTGAAACGAAACATAAACGATGTATTAACAAAGTGAAATGGGGCGAATACACTTAGAAACAAAGATCAGTAAACGCCGCATTTGCGGTTGAAATGATAACAGCTGGTTTCGTGTGATTGAAAAACTGAACCAGTATCTTACGGCTTGACCAGGCTGATATGTAAACGAGGAATGGAATTAAAATTTCTGTCGAGAACTGGTAAATTAAAAAAACGTTAAGTATTTGTACGCCACGTTTAGATGTTGTCGATGTTGGACTTAAAAGGTATTTTAATGCATTTGATATAAAAAAAATTAACAATAGCTACTTTACCTTTCACTTAGGGGCGGATCTCATTTATAAATAATATTCAAATACTTTTGTGCCATTAAAAAGCACGAATTGGCTTACATCGGACGTTAAAAGAAAAGAAGTATGATGTTTTTCGGAATTAACGAACCGGCTGCACGGTGAAAGCTGTGAAGAGCTATATAACGCTGTTCATAATATAATTGAAATGTATTTAGCATAACATCAGAAGCGAACAAAAGGATCCACTAATGAAATAAAGGATTTTTCGACGGCGAAAACGTATAAATATATAGCGAAATGCCGAAAGGAGAAAATTAAAACGAACTTGCCTTAAAAGGTCGAGGAAGCCGAAATGGGTCTCTTATTTATCTATTTACCAGGCCGTCAATCTACTGTGCTTAAATGATCAACCCTCGCGTCTCCAAGAGACGATTAAAAGAAAGTGGAGCAATTACGGCAAACGCCAAACTTGCTACTAAAGCATAAAAATTCTTATTCTAACTTCCTTCTTGTTTGAGAAGTTGCTCTATATCGGTAAACAACAGGCAATAAATAAGCTCAGCAAAATCAAACAAGTTTCTTTGAGTTTTCAGTTGACGTTTTCCCGAATGCCTAAGACGCGACGCTAAACAACCACGCGCGCGCTAGAAAATAAAGAAATAGATCAGTACTTCGTAAAGGCGTACTGTACCTGGTAAAAGGATTATCCACACCAAAGCTGCCAAAAGTGTGAGCAGAAAAACAAACGGAAACAAAAGGAAACCAAAAGCACCGCGAAGGAAAGCTAAGCAGTTCGACGCACAAGTCTTCTTTGCTTGACCCTTGTCGCTTGTCTCCCCGTTTTCGCATGATTCCACGTCTTTAGAACCTGCTACTAGAGGCTGAGCGCACTCGCCATCTTTGTCTTTTCTTCCGTTTCCCATGGCTAAAACCCCGATCCTAGCTTTTACTAGCAGTCCTTGAAACGGCGAAATTTACTTTAGAAAAACAAAGCGTGGCTTACGAAGCAGACAGATGTTCTGTGCTTGAATCGAAGTCGCATGCAGATTAACCCTCTCTATGTTTTTTGTCCGGCGGACAAACTTGATTATTCATCAGAGCATTTGCAAGGCAACTGATTTGCATTTGACACTTTTCGTTTTTTCAAATCGGTTGTCATAACTTCAAAAAATCTCCCACGGTTTCCTTTCCTCGTGCATGGACAAAATTTCCTTAAAGCTCAAGAAAGTTTTCGTTAACTGGTCGCGCAGATGTTATTAGGCCATATTAAAATGCAGGAATGACATACTCTGACACAGCCTTTTCCGCGTTTTTCTTATTACTCATAAATAAGTCAGAGACGGAGCACAGTTTCTTGAAACAAGAACGTCACCCAGTGTTATAGTAATAACACCTGCCGATCAATTAACTTCGTATACGTGACAGCTTTCCTCGAGCGAGAAGGTTTGCGGAAGAAATAGTAGCGTCACAGCGCCTTCGAAGAAAGCAACATTAATTTGCAAGAGCCAGTTAAAATTCGTATTGATCTCTTTAAACAATCTACTTTTACCATGCCACCAAAGCCCCGTAGGGAAAGGGGGAGGCGATGCGAGGGACTCAAAAGTAGGAGTCTTTAAGGTTTTGCAATGCAATTCTCTGTCTGAGCTGTTTATGTAAATTTCACACGCCTTCCAAGGTGCGCTACAAAGAGGCAATATGCGCAATATCTTGCCAAACGTTAGCGAAATTGAAGTATCTGGCAATGTCTCAAGAAATTCTACTGGTTTTGGTGGTCAATAAAAGCGTTGACTGTAATTGTTTTCGTTATTTTTTCATTCCGGCTGTACTCTTTCATCTTCAATGTTTGAGGTAATTCACCAATATCTGTCTACTGCAAGCACCGACATAGGTGCCTTCATTATTGAATCTTTTTGTCGTCATGGATTTGCATTCAAGGAACAATGGGGCTACGCCAACGCTGAAAAACACAACATTGGTAAAAAGAGGAAAATATTCGTGCTGCACGTGCGCCCCGCATTTCAGTACATTTTATCGTCGTACTCTGCAAAACAAGGGAAATTGACCCATTTCGTTACGATTGGAGGACAACATGTCACGTGCCATCACAGGCAGCCCATGAGCCCAAGCTTGGTATGCGATTTATAGCCTTTGTATGGGAAATTTAACTTTGAGCAAATATATGCTAAAGTAAGCTGTAACTGTAGTTATAAACTTCACATACTTCTACGTACAGTTGTCCTCGTCTTTTCTGTGCAATCGGAGGGCAAACTTGCGTCCGTTTTAGACGGGTTTGTGGCTTCACAGGCTCCCCAAGCTGAAAATAGGTGGTGTATGCGACAGCTTGTGTATATAGAGAATTGTATGGGAAAATCACTAATCGTAAAAAAATTGTGTAAATAACTATCTCATTTGAAATAAAGTTTTCCTACCTCAAATGTGTGACGAACTTGTCTCTTTTGCCGAGTTTAGAGCCATTCTGACGCCGTTTAGTGAAGTTATCCGGAAACCGTTACTATAAGAATAGGAAGGCCGACCACTCCATCCATCGCTGGCCAGACCTCACTCCACAAATCGTTTTCTCCTAAACAGGAAAAGTCCCGAATCGCAATAAAAACAACAGTTCCAAAAAACCCAATAAATTTCACTCCAAATACGCGTGTTTCGGCGGCCGAAAGACTCCTGACGAACGAAAACTTTGACTTAAGATTCATCTCTTCGGCTTTCCTCAGAGGCTTGTGACCGGGCAGTCAACAACGGCCGCTCGCAAGCTGGTTTCACCAACCTCGTCAGAAAGTAAACTATAGTCTTCCGTTAACACTAGCTAGTCAGTACCTCCAGCAAGTCTCAAGTTTAAAATACTTTTTTTTTTCTTTTTTTAAATTTATTTTGTTACATGACACAACATTTACAATGCTACACACTACTTACAATTATTACAATACTTGCTATACTTACATTATTAACAATACTTACCATACATTACAATACTAACAGTAATTACAGTATCTACACTACTTACCAAACAAACGGTATTAATTTACAATAATTACCTATCGTGGTCATATATCGTCACAGAGTAGTCCAATAAGCACAAACACTACACACAGAAACACAAAGAGGTCAACAGGAGCAGCCTTTATTTCCACGCAGGGCAGGTGTGTTTCATAACAGTGTTGAATTAATTTAAACAGGGGTGCTCTTCAATCTAGTCCATTTCTTTTTAAAGGCGTTTAAGGTATTACTATCTTTTGCAATTTGTCTTTCAATTTCCATCGAGCTCAGGATTTTTTTTGTATATATTTCTAACTTGGGTAGGGTATTTCTAAGTCTGCAAGTGTGTATGTAATACCTAGCGATAAGAAGTGCATGGCGTAAAAGTAAGTCTCCTATATCATCGACCATGCCAAGACATAAGTTTAAAATATTTAGGTATTTATATTGATGGCCATTTATCTTGGCATTATCATATACAGCATTTATCTGTGATAAAGTTAGTAAGAGCATTAACATAATCGTCAAGGGGGTATCTAGGTAATCAATGTCAAACTAGCATCTATTATTCTCTTATCTACTCTTATTTACTATATGGATGCATACTGTGGGGTAATAATTGTGAAACTCCTTTGTTGCAGCTTATCATTTCAGACTGCAAAACAAAACAATTAGAATCATGAATGACGTTCCTTTACAAGATTATATCACTCCACATTATGTAAACCTTGGTTTATTGAAATTTCGTGACACTGTTAAAATGTATACATGTTTATTTTCATATGATCATCTCTGTGAGGATAAATTTAATAATTTTTCGATATCCCTCATCTCTGAGCAACATAATTATTCCACTCGTAGTGCATGCATCTTGTCAACATCTCTTTCTTCCCCATTCAAGAACAAATATACGGAAATTCTGTCCAACTGTCATTGGTAAACATTATTGGAATGCCCTTCCTCTTTCAATTCGTACAATATCAACTAAAATCCTCTTCAAAAAGCAATTTTTAAACATCATTTTGCTCAATATAATTTCCTTGCTTGCCGTTGTGGCATATTCCAGTGTGTGTTTGTACGTGACTGTGTTAAAGTGATTGTTTTGTTTCCTTTTTTATGTGTGTGCATGTTGAACTGAATGTTATTCTGGGAACATCCTAAGAAGAAGACCGGATAGAAAACTTATCAGTCTCAGCAAAGAAGACCGCACTTTTTATGCAGTGGTATATAAAGGCGACAGATTCAAGAAACAATCGCTCCTTGACACACATCCTCACTACCTTTCAGTAAGCTCACGAAACCAGTAACCTACAAAGTGTACCGCAGAAAGAAAGAAAGAATGAAATGACTAACTTAAAATGGGAAGCCTTCAGGCTTTTTCCCAACGACGGATCGAAGACACTTAATATTTGCCAAGCAGGAGCAGCTTAACATCCTGGCTAGTACCAAGTGCTGGTATGTGGATGGAACATCCGAACTCGTTCGCCACCCATGCAAGCAGCTCGTACCATAAATGCGCTTTTCAGATCTGGGGAATCTGCGAAGTAAGTGCCATTAGTATTCTTCATCCTCATGTCCAACAAGAAGGGAAACGGCTAGATTGCAGAATACCCGGCCACAAGAAATGGACCCTAAAAACACTATTGCAGTGCCACAGTCGTGGTGTTGGATATACCTCGTTCTTTAATCCATGAGGCAAGCACCGCGGCACTGCAGCACCAGCCATTCTTCCCAACTCAATTTAACCCTAAATCGACTCATGCACCGCGGCACTGCGGCAGCAGTCATTCTACTCGATTCACTCTATCCGACGCGAACCGCGCAAAACCCACTTTCGTTCACTTCGGCACTGCGGCGTAACGCTTCCTTGTGGACGGATATTCTGCAATCGCTCCGAAATGACTATCAAAAGGTACGTATAGCAGTATTCCTAGTTTTAGGTGTGTAACACATGCATAAAAATAGCATGCACTCTTACGGCCGCTTATCTAACCAAAATTCGAAAATTCAAGGCTCGTTGCAGCCTTGACAACGATTGTTTTCGGTACGTGACAAGTCAATCTACCTAGAGGATGTTTAAATTTAAATTTTCTTTTTGCAATTAACGGTTTAAATGTTGCCATTTCTTGAGACATTTTATTTTATCACGTTAGTTACAAGAGAATTTGTCTTTTCCCAAAGTTTTAAGAGCTCGCCCTTCAAGCTGCTTACTCGAACGACAATGGCGCGTATCGTTTTAGCAGAAAAGTAATGGCCCTTCCGTTCCTGCCACATCATGAAAGTCGACCTACGTTCCTTGTCCTGCGCCGTCAAGCCCAAACGGAGCCCTTCCGTGATTTAGCTGATTATGTGAAACGGCAATGGATCGAAAGCACAGTGTTCGTGTTCTTGTTGCCGGTAAAATCCATTTTCAGGTTAAATCCTTTTTTACCTGGGTGAAATTGGTGATCCTCATTTTACCCGTACTAGGCGGTTGAATACGCACTCAGATGAATTGAAGAAAGTCTTTTAAGAGGCTAAATCATGCCGAGACAAAAAGATGCTTTGTAACTTCAAGGCCCAGCTGGTTTTAAGTTATAGTAAACTTTGTACATGGATGTTGCAAAAATGGGCCTTTTGAAGCTGGCGATCACGTGGTGAAAAACCGCCATACTGGTGAGCAAATTGCTCACTGGGGCATCTAAAACAAAGAAACGTAATTTAAATTCTGTTTGTTTTAGACGTCCCAGTGCGCAATCTGCTCACCAGTATGGCGGTTTTTGTACCATGTGATCGCCAGGTGCAAGGGGCCCATTAAAGATTTTGACGGTCTCTGGGGCTGGGCTCCAGTCATAATAAAGATGGCTACGTGGTTTTTGGAAATGTATACACGGCTGGTCATCACCAAGAGAAAATGAGGGGACAGAGAGGGAGGCTCCCGGTCCAGCCCTTGGGATATGTCATGTCCACGAAAGTTATTTTTAGACGAGCGGAAGTCTTTGTTCTAGCGGAAGTCTGTCTTCCGATACGTCCGCATGCAGGCCAACCTCGGTCTGATGTTTGAAAGAAAATAAATATTCATCAGCCTTGCACGTGCGCCGCTAAGAACCTGAGAGCGAGGCAAGACTGCATGCGGACGTCTCGGAAGACAGACTTCCGCTCGTCTAAAGATAACTTTCGTGGACATGACATATCCCGGCCAACGCCCTGAGCCTTCCTCTCTGTCCCCTCATTTTCTCTTGTCAACACTCCTCAAAATGAAATTGGACATTTCGTAACAATTACACGATGCAATATCCCCTCTTTATATGACAAGCTTACCGCTGTAAAAAGGATGAAAAACAGGCAGAATTGGAGCTTTAGTTCAACACAAATAGCGTTTCTAAGCCAAGCCGCGCTGATCTACAGTATTTAAGTCTAAAAGCCACTTTGATCACGGTTAGCTTTCAATTGTTTGGGTACCACTATGTCAATACTCTAAAACAATCAATTTTTCGGGAGCTTGTCTCGTTAATCTAGTGGATATCGGAGACTGCAATGTGGAGTCATCGCTCCGGATTCAACTCTTTGCCTCGCCTATTCTGAATCTTTTCTGCATGTTTAAAATGTTCGTTTCTTTGAAGTAGATTTGAAGTCTGAAGTAGATTGTACGTCGTGTAAGTTGAATAAAAAGGGAAATGTCAGTTTGAGGGATGGCCATGTCCATGAGTGCTACTACGATGCTTTATGGTTAATTTTCGCAAACTGGTCTCTTTTTCGTCTCAAAATTCTAAAGCGGGAGGTTTCCACACAAAATGCGCAAATTAAACCGTAAATTGAAGCACCATGTCTGATTAACAAACAGATTCCACGTTGCAGTGCGTATGTTCAGTAACAGAACGCAGATGACGTCAAAAGGTGGCAAGAACAAAAATGTGGAACAGGAGGCGACAGCCGAATGTGCCACTGCTGTTCTTACCACACTTTGAAGTCTTCTGTGGTCTGTCACTGAACAGAAGCACGGCATTATCGAATCTATTCGCTTTTTAAATAAAGAATTAAACGTTTTTGAGGCTGACATCAGCTATGCGTCTGTTAGGCAAGAACCAATCAAAATACGTGAATTATTGAGCTTAATGTATAAATGGTGATATATTCTGTATATTGCACGCAAGTACAGTTAAAAGATCCTATCTCCCTGTTGTAATCCGGCCAAGAATTACTGAGTACACGTCAAATTTTCCCGAAGGGCATTTCAAAGAAGTAAAAGCCTCGCAAAGACACTCTAAGACTGCTGACTTTTGACCTGGAATTTCGAGTGCATGTCTCTCTATCCAGGCCGTTGTCCAGAAGTTGTCAACCAATAAAATCGAAAAATTGTTCTAAAAAACGCCTCATGGTCGGAGAAGGTCAAGTCCGCGTCATAAAGCGGAGTTTTTCCAATACCTTCCCCGCGGCACGTAAATATGATGATGGCCCGATCCTTAGCTGGTAAAGAGCTTATTTATATTTTTCTTCTCTCTCTCTCTCTCTCTCACTCTCTTCCTCTCTGAAATCACTTTTTTAACTTGTTGACTCGCACCGCGCGTGATAGCGAATGCAGTAAGCGGCGACTTACAAACTGAACGCTTCAAAGAGAAATATTTTTATTTGAATTCTATTTCGACGCCTCTTGTCTCATAAAAATCCATTTTGAAACACTTACTTCTGTATGTAAACGGATTCGGTATCACAAAATGGAAATTTAAGGTTATTACGAGCCGCCATTTTGAAAATCGCAGAGGAGAAGGCCCTGGTTTGACTCGATCCCAGGGCTCTGATTTTTCTGTTGTCCTTTTGCCCGTTTCCAAGCAACTACGGTTTCCCATCATTCCCACGGGCGCATTACAGCTAAATCATATAATTGTTGTTCGTTTTCGTCGGAGGTCAAGTCAATGTCATAGAGCGGAGTTTTTCCAATACCTTCCCGGCACGTAAATATGATGATGACTGTTCCTTAGGTAAGACATCTTCTCCTTCATTTCTGACGTTTTTGCATGGCTTTGAAACAGGGTTTATAACTGGCATCTCATAGCCAATACTAACTAAATCTTCCAACCATGCTTTTGTTAATACTGCGTCATGCATTTCCCAGAAGCCATTTTCTGTCATAGCCACACTTAATTCCAGAACTCTGCTAAAAAAATGTTCCCTATCGGATTGCCAGTTTACCAAAAAATTAACCAGCTGTGAAGACTGCCGATACATCTTCTGCTCATCTATAAAATCTGCCAAATAGTTGTGTGCATTTCGGAACTGAACAGCGTTTGGTGGGAAAAAAGACAGATGTGAACCCGCGTCCCACAATAAACGTTGAGCCCAGTAACCACGCCAGATATCCGTGACTCGAAAGGCAACTGTAGTCGGAAGCAGCATCGCCCACAATGCTCTATTCAAGAACATTGTATTTTGAGAATTAAAAGGCGCTAATGTATTTGGAGGAAGAGCAACAGGGAGAGCATTGCCATCAAACTCCACATTTAAGTCAACACCTGCGTCTTTTCTCGTGAGACGAAATATTGCGTCCACATCCGGGTCCCCGTTAACTACGCCCTGCTGTATTGATGTGTCCACCCCTTCGCATCTTGTAAACTTGTGTGACGGGGGATCAGCAATGTGGTTCAGGGGGTACCCTCTGGGCCAAATGGTGCTTTGTCCAAAGTGTTCATATGGATTTACCACAACGGAATCCGTTTGGTAGACATAAAAGTCTCCAGTGCCTTTCTGGTAGAATGTTATTTTTCCACTTGTCGGTGAATTGTCGTCGTCTGTTTCATAGATGATCTTTGCGCCATGTTGAATGGCATACAGATATCCAATGTTCTTTCGGGCGTAGCTCTTGTACGGAATCAGGTGGTGAATGCGGTAACCCAAAGTCCTTTGTTTTTCCACGCTCAGGAAAACACAATTGGGATAGCTGTTATGGAAACAGACAAATAACAAAAGTTACAACGTGAAACGGACTTTCGGTAAGTTTCGAAAGGATAACTCCGACGCAATTGCCTTGGCCACGTTTAGTGATTTGCTGTGTCTGTATGATCAAGGTTTTGAAATCACAAAGTGACCAACAATCCAGTGATTTTTCAAATAGAAGAAAAATCCGCCTGGAGCTCGGTTGTTTTGCGTCGCGGGGACACTTCAATAGGGCGTTTATGCATGGGCAATGACAACGTTCCAAAATATAACTTAGCGCTATCGCAAGTATTTCGCGATGATTTCATCTTGGTCACGTTTTACAATGGGGGCGGCTGTTAAGTACGTACGACGAATATTGAGAGAGCTAAGACCATATTTGGATATTGTCAAAATGTGTTGTATAATAAATATATGTTATTTTCCAGCTGGGAGGTCCGTATAGCGAACAACTGTGACCGAGGTCTTGAAAATGCCGCAGGGCGAGGGCAGCTTTTTCAAGATCGAGGGCACAGTTTTTCGCTATATGGACCAACCCTTAGCTGGTAAAGAACTTATTTATATTTTTCCTCTCTCTCTTCCTCCCTGAAATCACTTTTTTAACTTGTTGACTCGCACCGCGCGTGATAGCGAATGCAGTAAGCGGCGACTTACAAACTGAACGTTTCAAAGAGAAATGTTCTTTATAATAATTTATTTGAATTCTATTTCCACGCTTCTTGTGTAATAAAAATCCATTTTGATACACTGACTAGTGTATGTAAACGGAGTCGGTATCACAAAATGGAAATTTAAGGTTATTACGCACGCTCATGCAACCAGGGCTAGGATCCGCCCGCTCCCAGAGCCAATCAGATTCGTAGAATTCCGCACGCTCGCGCATTGAGAAAAAAATAAAGGTGAAGTATGCTATAACCATATTGGTGCGTATGGATTTGAAGAAAAGAGAGAGAAGGGAAGATTCACTGTTGTTTGTCCACGTTGTCGTCAAAACCTAAAAATTGGTCATTTTACGTTGTTAGGGACCTTAACCAAGGAGGACGACGAGGGCTACGAGAACGTTGTCTAAAAATATTATTTGCCGTTACTGTAATAAGTTTGCGATTATTCCACGTCTCTCGGCTTGGAAAGTGTGAATACACATTCCGAGAATAAAATTGGCGAGAATGGTGTGGATATTTAGAGCGAAAATTGAAAATTAATCGTCACGTGCTCTCGTCCTCCACATGACATCAGATTTGATCATTTCACGTCGTTATCAAGAGGAGAACGGAAAAGAAATGTCTCAAAATGTAAAACGCACGTGCAGAGCGTGCAGAACTACTGTTTTTTTTTCCGTTGAAGCCTATTGTTATGTGGTGTTTTCTTCGCCGTCGTCGTTGTCCTTGCTTAAGAACGGTGCTTACTATTGCTATTGCGCATACGTTCTGCGCATCGCGAGATACTGAAAACGAAAATGGAATTTGTTTACCCATGGAACACCTTAAGAGTGACGGTGAAGTCTCTTGACACTTCCTCTCTGCCTTCTTCTTCGCAACAACTCCAACATAAGAAGAAGTTGAACACGACGCAAAAACTAATTCTGCTTTTATATTTGTGCCCTTTTCTTACGATGTAGCGAGATCAAGTTGCATAAAGCAATCACGCATATGGAAAACAGGACCGCAAACACAAACGCAAAAAGTGACAGTGTTTGTGATCGAGCCAACCGAAACTGTTTGCGACCTTGTTACGTGTATATGGAAAGAGGTCACATACTTGCATGTTTAGAAATTGAATCCAAATACAATTTATTTCAAATTAAAAAAAAGGACGAGATAATATGGAGCGACTTATCTCGTTTACTAGGAATGGTGAATCTCACATAAAAAGAGGGAAAACTTGCTCGCGATCACTGTGGCCGCCGAATATTTGATTGACCCCGAAAACCATTCAAACATAAAACGCACGGATTGCTGTTTGAAACTATTAAAAAGAAAATCTTATACGACGACAAGTTTGTCCTTTGGAATTTCCTTTATATCTGATTTAAGATATTATTTTCCCGCATTCCGCTGCTTTTGCGCTTCATGCGTAGAATGGCGATTTCAGGTTAAAATCTCAATCGCATATAGCTCTAATCAAAGGAACAGCCTTTCCACAGACTTCCAAACAAGCAGTTTAGTTTTATGTACGCTTTATTTCTTGATTTACTTGATTCCTCATTTTCCATACTACAGTGCATCTACGAGTCGCAAAGTTTTGGCAACGGTTCTGTGAGAATTGGCCTCGAGGCCACAAAAACTTTGCCTTCGTGAGAAAACTACGGGAGGCCGTACACTGCAGCATATTTACGCCACTGTTGCGAGGATGGATATGAGAATATTTACTAAAAGCGCGAGTTGTGTTTGCAAATGTGGAATTTTTTCTTGACAGTTTATGCAAATGAATGAAACTGCGCATGACGAGAATGGCTAGTGCAAATTTCTATTTGGCTAGTGAAATCAGACCTGATACTAGCCACTCGGCTAATGAGCTAAAAAGTTAGTCTCGAGCCCTGCATCGAGTCACTTTTGGGCCTGTCAGCATCAACTGCCTTTATCTTCCGGTAAGACAGGGTCTTCTTCCCAAACGCCGGTTTCACAGAATTTAGTCTGGAGTTCACTGCGGCATGATCAGAGAAAAGGCGCCCAACTTCAGGCCTGCCAAGTAGGATAGAATCTGTCTCGCGTGTGATGACAAGATCTAAAGTGTGGCCGCGCTCATGGGTGGGCCCGCTGACATGCTGATTCAAGTTCATAGATTCTATCAAGTCCAAAAAGCAGCCAGCACCAATATGCTCTAAGCCATCGACGTGAAAATTAAAATCACCTACGATCAGCAGCGGTTAAGGCGAGAGGATTACAGTCTCTAAGGATGTTGACAACTCAGCAAAAAAGATGTTCGATGTAACTGGGTGTGTCTCTGAGTATGGATTTGCGGTAAACAGCTAGGAGTCTAGCAGTTAACTTCCCATGTCTGATAACAGCCTCCAAGTACTCGAAAAACGGTTGTTCGCCACTGCGGATTTTATTGACAGTGATGCTATCCTTGTGTAAGATCGCAATGCCGTGCCCCCATACGACCGTTACGGGGCTGGTCTAATAATGTGAAACCAAGCCACCGAGTGTTCTGGAGTAAGCCAGGTCTCAACCAAGGTGATAATATCTGCTCTGGAACTGAATACAAACTCGAGGAAATCCGCAGACTTTGATTTGACCGATCATACATTGACCATACTTAGAACCCCCCCGGGGGGGGGGGGGGGAGGGGGTACTCCCCCCGGGACTTAGAACCATGGGCGATAAGGAGCGAGTATTGTCCCATGGAGAGCGCTCAACGACAATCAGCTTCCCTGTATTGCGAACGGCCAGGGAGGCCTGTGGCCGGGTGAACGCTTTGTGTTGAGTTGTGGACATTCCATTGTTGACCGGTCCAGCGTTGAGTTTGAAAACAAGGTTGCCCTCTAAAAGAACATAGAACGTAGCCGTGGAGTTCGCGTAATAAACACAAGGGCGCTTGTGCAGTCTAGGCCTGCGGAATCGCAAGAATGTAAACAGGCGTCTCAAATTCCAGGCAGTGTTGGAGAAACTATGAAAGGAATCACCAGTCTGTGACCAGGAGAACAATAGCGGACAATCAGGAGCCGATGCGACATCGTTAGCAATGCAAATCGGGTTCCGAATATTTCCATTATCGAGTGTTGAAAGATTGAATAAAAGTGCTCTTTTCTCCACGAAACCCAAGGCGGAACTAGATGCTGCCCTGAACACTTAGATTAGCGTAGTTTTCATTCGTATCAAGAAATGGTCTATTTGTTCCTGCCTAAATTCACCCATTAAGATTTAAACAATGACCCTATTGTTTTAAGTGACGCGTTGTGAATTTTGCCGAGACCACGCCGAGGATTTCAGGACTTATCGGAAATTTTCGGCGTGCAAAACGGGTGTTATTAGGGGGTGGGGGAGAGGTAGATTGTTCCTTGGAGAATCTATATTCACTAGGGTACCCAGGTGAAGAATTAACTTACGGCGTCAGGTGAAGAACTTATTCATCATCCAAGCATTACATGTGTTTTCTTAAATATATTTTTGTCGTTATAAATGTTACTTGTGCTTTGGGTTATCGAATCCGCCCTTACTACATCATTCGTGTTGTTGCTTCTTTTATGAAAGCGTCTTTATTCAGCCAAAAAGTCGTATGAACGCGGGGTATTTATTAAAGGTGGATTCATCAAAACGCGAATCAGAGTTGTAATGAATTTTTAGTGTATCATTCTCAACGCGAAGGCGTCTTATCTCCGCCTCATAAACGTCTGAGTGAGCAACTGGATGCCAGTCTAGTTCTCTATGGGTATGCATAAAGTTGTTGGATAAAGTGATCTGATTATACGGTTTCCTTTGATTTTTCGAGAACATCTTTGAAGCGTGAGAGTTGGCGACTTTTTCAGCTGTGTGAAGGCTTCTTTTCTAGGTTGAATTTTTGTAGTTTTTATTGGCGTTGTGTGTGTGCAAGGAAGTGTAAATTTTGTTGTCTATTGTTGTATTGTATTTTACCTATTGTAATTGAAGAAGTTTTTCGCTGAACGTGGCATTCTGCTGAAAGCGCACACGAGTGTCTTTGGAGGTTTTCAGTCTTTAATGTTTTTAAAATTTCTCATCTTCGCTAAGACTGCGCCTTACAATTTCACTTTTTCAAGGAAAACGAGCCGTTCACCGTATTCATGATCATTTTGTGTTAAGTGACCATGAAGGTGAGACTTCATCCGTCTATTGTTTGCTTTGCTTTGAATTTTAAACCGGCAGTGCAGTCGGGCACTTACAAGGGAGGTGCGACTTTCTCAATCGATTGTTCACTCTTTTCGTCTCAATTTACAGACTCCAATGTTTTGAATGTTTTGAATGGTTTCGATTTTATTATTTTGTTGTGTGACAGTGAAAGCGATCTTTAGCAGAAATACCCGCCATGCTGAACAACGCCGAAAGGTTGGAACACGTGCCAGCAAAAAAGGTCAACACTAATTTCCATCCCTCAAACTGACATTGGACATTTCGTAACAACTACACGACGCAATATCCAATGTTAATATTCACAAGCTTACCGCTCTAAAAAGAATGAAAACAAGCAGAATTACAGCTTTAGTTCAACAAGAAATAGCGTTTCTAAGCTATGCCGCGCTGATCTACAGTATTTAGGTCTAAAAACCACGTTGAAGACGGGTTAACTTTCAATTGTTTTGCTGGGTACTACTATTTCAATACTCTAAAAAATTCGAATTTCTGGGAGGTTGTCTCGTTAGTCTAGTGGATATCGGAAACTGCAAGGTGAAGCCATCGATCCGGGTACAACTCTTCTCAAGTCTAAAGTAGACTGTACGTCGTATAAGTTGAATAAAAAGGGAAATGTCAGTTTGAGGGATGTAAAGAAGTGATGACCGCAAAGCAACTGGTGACACAGGCCCCCCAAGCTCAGCGTGAGCATGGTGAGCAAAAATATAAGGATTTTTAGGAGAATCCCGATAAAAAGCTTGAGATAATTATATGAAAAAAATCTTAATTAAAGAGACTAACCTTATTGCCATCGTGGATAGCTTCCTTCCTGTGTGGTTATTTTCCAGATCCGACGCGATTTCAGCCATTTCTCAATAGTCCATTTCCGAGTTGCTGCATACCTGTTTCAAAGCGAGTCCAGGTGCACAAATCAAACTCATTTCCCTTACAATAGTTGAGCACCAAGACTCACTTCGAAACTGAGACAAACAGCAACTCGGAAATGGCCCATTTCGTGGTTGTCAACGGTTATAATAAAAACCCCAAGGCTGGAGACTAAAATTCTCAGATGCCACCAATTTGAGTTAAATATTCCTTGATAAAATATTTCGACAGTCACAATTTCACATCAGAATCAATTGACAAAGATTGAACTTTCATCTCAACCCGCCATCAACGCAATAGCAGCGAGCAAAGTCAGGCGGTGAATATTGCAACAAAACAGAGGCGGTGCTTTATCACCAAAGTGGCCACGGCTTCGACCGTTGATAACAAACTGACCGTTACCGGGGTGACAGACCGTAAATTTCTTTATGTTTGCTCACGCTGAGCTTGGGGCGCCTGTGCTGGTTACGTGTTTTTATTTTATCATATGTCAATCGGCAATCGTCAGAAGGCTTGAATTCGAATCCCCTTTAAGGTCAGCCGTGAAGCATATCACCCAATGTTTATGCTTCAGATTAACGAACAAATACAAATTCTCAATGTTCACAATATTTTTTAGAGGGAAATAGACCTAGCAGGAAATATTCGCGGTAGAGAAAACGAGAACGACATTGCGTGACCCTAAGGTCACCTGAAAATACATCGCGTATCAAACGATGTGACAGCTTAGGCTTCAGTCTGCATTTGAAACCCAGTGTACAGTCTGCAGGCTGCATTTTGCATCTAGTCTGCATTTAAAACTCAATCTGCAATCTGCAATCTGCAATCTGCAATCTGCAGTCTGTAGTCTGCACAGCACACCACAGCACAGACACGATAAAAGTCGTCGATTTACAGAGAATCATAAACTGACGTGACTACGTGTCGACCTTTGTACCAAAATAGGAAATAAGAGACATAAGACGCTCACTGCATAACAACTGCGCCAAGTATTGAATGATGGTTTGTTTATATATCTTAATTTGCACAAGAAATATACACGTAGCAACACCAACAAAGGAAGGGATTTAGAGTCATGCTGGCCTGGTCGGTCATGTCGCTGTCGAAATAACAAAGTGAAAAGATGTCCCTTTGTCGAAGTTAAAGGGGGTAGGTCACGCTATTTTAGGTAATTTTGTTTAATTTTGTTAATTATGAGCTCTAAACGTCAAATTGGCAGAGCAAGCCTCTTTCATTTGCAAAATCACGGCCACGTAACAACTGATAATGATTTTCCAGCTGTGTAAATGACATTAATTTTGATATTGACTGATATAAATTTGAAAAAAGGTGGGCCGACGTTTTTCAAATTGACCCAAATTCAATCCATTTCAATCCTCTCCAGTTTTGTCCATCCATGGCCCTTCTTGGCTTCCCTGTGTTTTGTTAGAGTTCTTCTATAGTTTTGAACAGTTATTTTGATATTTTAGTTAATTCTATGACCATTCGATCAGTGCTGAAATTGTCTAAAATTGCGTGACCTAGCTTTCCGTCAGGTTCTGTCGGCTGTCGGTGTTCTGGAACAAGATTGTCGCTACATTTTTTGCAATTTTGGAGCGATGTCGCTTGTCGCCAAGAACCCTTGAAAGGCCTCCTCAATCGTCTCCTAACTTTTCTTAGTAGTTCAAAGCTTAAGTCATCATATAAATCTAACCGATGATAAAGTTCCTGTCCTTCACTTTCGATCGGTCGGTCGCTCGCCCGCTGGAGTTTGCTCCTCGCCCGCTGGAAACGCTTTCTATGCAGGCCACTTAATAACAGCATTTCTTTAAAACACGATTTAAAAGTTCAGCAAAGCTGATGTGGTCGTGTACAATTAATAATATTAGAGCTATTTACAATAAAGCTGATATAAGAATTCCACGTATTTACAATTTATGTGGCTTAAAAGAACACCTGAGTGACTTTTTAAAAGCGTCAATGGCACAAATTGATCTCATTTGGTTTTCCAGGGCATTCCACCGAATAATTGACTTGTATGAGCATCCTTTCTTATATACTGACATTCAATTTAGACGTAAATTAACGGCTAAGTTTGTCGTCTGCAATATTTCAGTTAGGTATACACCCGTTTTATGCCCGAGTTCAGTCTTTCTAGGAAAGGAACAAAAATTGCTGTGAGTTTTCAATGAGCTCAAGTTGGGGCTGGATTCTAGAATACCCGTTCACTTACTGTAATCTTGAAACGATGCCGCGAAAAGAAGTTTGAACCGGACAAATATAGGAAAAGAAAGCATTAAGCTTATATTCATCTTACCTTCGATCGGTCGCTCGCTCGCCCGCTGGAGTTTGCTCCTCGCCCGCTGGAAACGCTTTCTATGCAGGCCACTTAATAACAGCATTTCTTTAAAACACGATTTAAAAGTTCAGCAAAGCTGATGTGGTCGTGTACAATTAATAATATTAGAGTTATTTACAATAAAGCTGATATAAGAATTCCACGTATTTACAATTTATGTGGCTTAAAAGAACACCTTAGTGACTTTTTAAAAGCGTCAATGGCACAAATTGATCTCATTTGGTTTTCCAGGGCATTCCACCGAATAATTGACTTGTATGAGCATCCTTTCTTATATACTGACATTCAATTTAGACGTAAATTAACGGCTAAGTTTGTCGTCTGCAATATTTCAGTTAGGTATACACCCGTTTTATGCCCGAGTTCAGTCTTTCTAGGAAAGGAACAAAAATTGCTGTGAGTTTTCAATGAGCTCAAGTTGGGGCTGGATTCTAGAATACCCGTTCACTTACTGTAATCTTGAAACGATGCCGCGAAAAGAAGTTTGAACCGGACAAATATAGGAAAAGAAAGCATTAAGCTTATATTCATCTTACCTCCAATCTTCAGGTGTCTTAGTGTCTCCAACAACAACAACTTTCCAACCTTCAATTTTAGAAAGCTTCTTTACATCTTCTGTAGGAGAACTTACTGTTGTGATTACAATCATTTATCGTGCATATCTTCTGGTCTAGGTGATGGTTTTCGCGGTATTTTCTTCCAGTCAATGTTTCCTTTAAACTGGAGGTCTTGATCGTTCAAGTCACGCGAATGATTACCAATTCGTGGCGCCAAGGTTTCGGCTGTTCGAAAGTAACCGTGTGAGATGAAAGACAACACCAAAACTACAATAAAAGCGCTAGTAAATAGAATAAGTCCTCTGAACTCCATGGTAAACCTAAAAAGTCGTTAAGTGTTGCCAGAGCTCGGGAATTATCCCTCGTTCCCGGGGTCTTCTTAGCCGAGTTCAAAATGGCGGCCAACCTCATACCCAGGGTCTCTTTGCCGCTAGTCAATGTCACTTAAATACGCATCATCGAAAACCCAAGGGCTACAAAGCTACAATCAGTGGCAAAAGTAGTTGGGACGCTAGTGTCAGAATGGGCCTGAAAACCTCTCAGACGTCAGAAACTAAGCATAACTGTCAAAATTCCACTGAAAACTTCAAAATAAAACTCCCCCCCTCCCCCCAATCAATGTATTGGCAACATTGTTCTGGGGGGAAGGGGGCAATTTTTCAAACTCAGTAAGAAAACCAACTTCAAATGGTGAGTGTCCCAAGACTTTTGCCACTGATTGTACATTGGGACGTGATTTACTTTCATTGTTCATTTCAATTTACAGTGTCCCCAATTAGCGCTCCAGCGCTAGAACGACTAGACACTTACATAAAGTTCCTTTCCTTTCCTTTTTTTTTCCTTTCCTGTTGAAAGTTTACTACAAGAACGGAAAGAGCCCCTGGGAATCTACTCTTTCCGAACCAGTTCCAGAAGCGTTCAAATTCCCTGCATCTTTTTGGCCACAAAATAATCAGCGAAGAGGAGCAGCCGGGTGACTCTGACCTTTTGATGGTTGCATAAGGTGACTGATCTATTTCATTTAACACTTGACCACTCGTGTTTTCACTGACCCTTAGTAACCATGACCATTGGTGTTGTCTTACATCTCAGACGGTTATTTTTGAACAGCCGAAACCTTGGCGCCACGAATTTCTAATCATTTGCGTGACTTGAAAGATCAAGACCTCCATATATTCAAGAAAACATTGACTGGAAGAAAATACCGCAAAAACCATCACCTAGACCAGAAGATATGCA
>NC_090891.1:26728828-26732057 GCF_036669925.1 Montipora capricornis | reverse complement strand
TTTATTTTTTTTTTTTTTTTTTTTTTTTTTTTTTTTTATTTTATTTGCAACAATACAAGAGAATACAATGCTTACGAACAGTACACTGACTACTTACAGCACTAGCTCTATTTACATGATATTACTCTAATTTTAACAGTGTTTGAATTACGACGACTAACAAATCTACACGACTAACAAATACAGTGAAGACAGTACTACTAACACATGCAGTGACGACAAAGGGCAAAGAAAAAAAAGAAGAAAAATAGATAATTATCATTGCAGCTTGAAGTTGCACTATGGAGGCATCAAAAACAGGGTAAAGGCATGTGGTTCACTACAGGTAATGTAAGATATGCACCTGACAGGAGATTTGAAAGAAACTAATGGGTAGGGAGATAAATACAAATAGGTGAAGAAATATACTAATATTAATTAGATCCTCATATATCCTGCAAGAGGTTTCCATTTCTTTGTGTCTCCACTTTTTATTTCTATTTCATATCGTGATTTAAAGTGCGTATGAAATGTGTAAGGTTTGGATGGCCTTCTTTTGTCTTAGCGAGCCATATGTGATATCGTGCTAAGAGAAAGCAATAATCTATGAGAAGTGCGAATTGAGAGATATCTGGCCTCAGACCCAAAGCCGTAGTATTTGTCAAAGCATAATCCCTAGGAAGTACATTTAGGTTTATCAGCCATTCAGTAAGTTTATTCCAAAAGTGAGATGTGTGGCTGCACGTCCAAAAAAGATGAATAAGTGACTCAGAGGAGGTGTGACAAAAGCTGCAGTTTTCATCGCCCTTTAGACCTATTCTAAATAAGAAGTTATTGGTTGATACGCGTCTATGTAAGAATTTAAACTGGTACTCTATTAGCATAGTGCTCTTTGTGCATTGTTTAGCTAAAATATAAGCAGCAGTCCAATTTATGTTGTCATTTGTTGGTAGGTCACAATCCTGTAGCCATTTTTTTTGACTTGACTCGGGGGTTAAGCTCTTGATACTGATCAATTTTTTATATATTAAGGTAGTTGCTTTTTTGACTTGTAAAATTCTTGTTGTAAGTGGCTCCTTTTCGTGGTCGGTGTTCTGTAGATCTTGAAAATTTGAATCGATCCGAATAGACTTAACAGCGGATATTAATCCGTAGAAGCTGAGAGGGCGAGGGTCAATTTCATACTTACAGCAAAAATCACTTAGCGAGAGAAAGTTGTTGTCCGATCCTAAAAGATGCTTCACCCGAGTTATTCCCTTATTGAACCAATTTTGAAAAAAAATTGTCTTGTTGGCTATCTTTATTAAGGAGTTATGCCAAAGTTGTTGGTCCAGAAAGTGATTTTTCGATGCTATTTCTGGTTCAAAGTTAACTTCTGCCCAAATTTCTAATACTTCTTTTAAAAAGCCATCCGAAGTTGTTATTTTCGATAAGATGTCCTTAACATTAAGGTTGTAGGAAAAAAAGTTTTGACAACCATATTTTTGGAGGGTTATATCGAAAAAAATTTTCCATTTTCCCTTGTTATTGTTATCCAAGTATTTTTTAATCCATGTCGTTTTGAGGGATTTATTGAAGGAACTTATATCAATCATTTTTAAGCCACCATCACCGAAATCGTTGATCATTACCTTCCGTTTTATCTTGTCTCCTTTGCCATTCCATAGAAAAGTGTAGAGTAAGTCATTTATTTCGTTTAAACTCTGTAGTTTGAGCGAAGAGGTGAGAGCAGGTAGACTAATTGGGAGACCACTAGTGATTTGATAACAGTGATTTTCCCTAGCAATGTGAGTCGGCGGTATTTCCAGCATCTCAGGATTTCTTTAACTTTTTCGAGTTTCTCATTGTAGTTTAAGGAGGCAGATAGTTCGGGATCTGTTGAAATCCATAGACCTAGGGATTTAACCTTGTCTTTTGGCCATTTGAGTTCTTTTCCTGATAACAAAACTTTATCATTTCCAACACTTGCGCCGATCCATAGAGCTTCAGTTTTCTTATCATTGAGTCTGAGGCCAGAGACTTTGCTGAAATCGTCAAGCATTGCGAGGGATGAAAAAAGAGATTCGCGTGACCCGTCTAATATAAGTGTTGTGTCATCGGCATACTGACTTAACTTAATTTCCACATTATTTACAGAGATTCCCTTTATATTAGTATTTTTTCTAATTGCCATGGCAAGCACCTCTGCTGATAGGATAAATAAATAAGGTGAGAGCGGGCAGCCTTGCCTAACACCTCGTTGAATCTCAAAAAAATTACTTGCCCATCCATTATTCAGAATACAGCTTTCAGTATTACTATACAGGGTTTTCACCCAGTTAATCAATGAAGCACCAAAACCGTAGAAACTTAGTGTGTCATGTATGAAGGACCATTCGAGAGAATCAAATGCCTTTTCAAAGTCAATAAAAAGTAATAGGCCCGGGATATTCTTTTCTGTGGCGTATTGGATAATAGAGTCGATAAGTCTGATATTTTCGCCTATGAATCTGTCTTTCAAGAATCCTGTTTGATCATGGTTGATAAGGTTTGGAAGTACTAGTTTAATTCGGTTTGCAATAGATTTTGCTGCGATTTTGTAGTCAGTATTCAAAAGGGTAATAGGTCTCCAATTTTTGATGAAGTACAGTTCCGCATCTTTTTTTGGAATTAGTTTAATCACCCCTCGTCTTTGCGTCACTGAAAGGCAGCCAGAGTCTAAAGCATAGTTGAGTGCCGAAATTAAAAAAGGAGAAATGTCTTTCCAAAAAACTTTATAGAATTCGGCAGGAAGTCCATCTGTTCCTGGCGTTTTGTCGGACTCCATCTTCTTCAGGGCTTCGAGACATTCCGTTTGAGTTAAGGGGCCTTCACATAAAATTTGTTCTTCATTCGACAAAGAAGTGGAGTTCACTTCAGAGAAGAATGTAGACTGGAGGCTGTCGGGTTTTTTTGACGTATAAAGGTTTTGTAGAAAGCGGTACATTCAGATAAGATATCTCTATCTGTGGTGACGAAATCAGTGTCATTAATTTTTAACTGACTAATTGTTCCTTGTTTACAGTGCCTTTTTTCAAGATTTAGAAAGTATGCAGAGTTCCTTTCGCCCTCGTTGTACCATTGCGACTTTGACCTAATAATTGCACCTTTGGTCCGATACTCAAAGATGTTTTCCAGTTCTTTCTTTAAGGTAAAAATTCTTTCTGCAACAATATGGTATGAGGGGTTACCATTGCTTGAATTGTCTATATGTTTCTCTAAAAAAGCGATT
>NC_090891.1:26696328-26703828 GCF_036669925.1 Montipora capricornis | reverse complement strand
TA
Source organism: Montipora capricornis (assembly GCF_036669925.1). Classification (NCBI taxonomy): domain Eukaryota; kingdom Metazoa; phylum Cnidaria; class Anthozoa; order Scleractinia; family Acroporidae; genus Montipora; species Montipora capricornis. The sequence goes on along the minus strand of NC_090891.1, from coordinate 26,703,826 downwards.
CACTTTTAAACTTTTACCGTTATGTCAGTTGTGTTCTCTATAATATTGTTGGTTCGTTTGAATTTTACGTACTTGTAACGAACATTTAATCTACAAAGAATCATTGTATTGATAGTTATATATATATACGAATTATCTTGTAAAAATTTTAATGTTACACTCACTATGGCTGAAGATGATGTTTGAAACATCGAAACATGTTCCGAAAATTCAAAAGTGTGGTTTTATTTTTTAAAATACAAAGTATCGTACAATGAAGAGGAAGCTTGCGTTTTATTGGCTAATCCTGTTCGTTACCATGACGACACCTATATCCTCACGTGTGAAAGATAAATATGATATGTTCACTGCGCGCGGTGAAGATATGATTTTCTAGTAAAAGGAGAAATCCTGGTATTTCATCAGTATATATGTAATAAATCGTTTTTACCTCTAGGCGGGGAATAGTACAGTGGCCCATAGGTATCAAGACAACTTTCTTTCCACCCATCACAATTTCAGATTTTAGTGGACAAAAATCTGGTACCAGAATAAATTTAAGTATTTTACAGTCCTTACATTTTCTTAGAGCTAAAGATATAAATAATTTCCCATGGGAACGAGAAAAATTACATTTCAAAGTTCAGAAAAATTGTGCAAACACAGATAAAATTTCATCATCAGTTTCATTTTAACGGTACTTTCAACAGTTGTTTTTTTACGTTTGGTGTTGCTAGAAATGATTTAACACATTGCAATACGATGTATATAATCTTGGTACTTGGGTTTTGTCCACTCCTTACTCGAACTGGATTCCCAGTGGATTCCGTCTTAATATGTATTTGCCCCCTGTAAATCCCATAATAGCTATTTGAAACAATAGAAACCAAAATGGCCGCCGTATCTGTAAAAAGCTCTATTGATACAAATCAAATGAAATGTTTATTTTCGAGGAGAGAGGAAAACCGGAGTACCCGGGGGAAAACATCTTGGAGTCGAGGAGAGAGGAAAACCGGAGTACCCGGGGGAAAACATCTCGGAGTCGAGGAGAGAGGAAAACCGGAGTACCCGGGGGAAAACATCTCGGAGTCGAGGAGAGAGGAAAACCGGAGTACCCGGGGGAAAACATCTCGGAGTCGAGGAGAGAGGAAAACCGGAGTACCCGGGGGAAAACATCTCGGAGTCGAGGAAAGAGGAAAACCGGAATACCCGGGGGAAAACATCTCGGAGTCGAGGAGAGAGGAAAACCGGAGTCCCCGGGGGAAAACATCTCGGGGTCGAGGAGAGAGGAAAACCGGAGTACCCGGGGGAAAACATCTCGGAGTCGAGGAGAGAGGAAAACCGGAGTACCCGTGGGAAAACATCTCGGAGTCGAGAAGAGAGGAAAACCGGAGTACCCGGGGGAAAACATCTCGGAGTCGAGGAGAGAGGAAAACCGGAGTACCCGGGGGAAAACATCTCAGAGTCGAGGAGAGAGGAAAACCGGAGTCCCCGGGGGAAAACATTTCGGAGTCGAGGAGAGAGGAAAACCGGAGTACCCGTGGGAAAACATCTCGGAGTCGAGAAGAGAGGAAAACCGGAGTACCCGGGGGAAAACATCTCGGAGTCGAGGAGAGAGGAAAACCGGAGTACCCGGGGGAAAACATCTCAGAGTCGAGGAGAGAGGAAAACCGGAGTCCCCGGGGGAAAACATTTCGGAGTCGAGGAGAGAGGAAAACCGGAGTCCCGGGGGAAAACATCTCGGGGTCGAGGAGAGAGGAAAACCGGAGTACCCGGGGGAAAACATCTCGGAGTCGAGGAGAGAGGAAAACCGGAGTACCAGCGGGAAAACATCTCGGAGTCGAGGAGAGAGGAAAACCGGACTACGCCGGGGAAAACATCTCGGAGTCGAGGAGAGAGGAAAACCGGAGTAGCCGGGGAAAACATCTCGGAGTCGAGGAGAGAGAAAAACCGGAGTACCCGGGGGAAAACATCTCGGAGTCGAGGAGAGAGGAAAACCGGAGTACCCGGGGGAAAACATCTCGGAGTCGAGAACTCTTCGATGTCGAAAACAGATGAAGCTGAATTGTTGCTTGTTTTCGACAGATTTGAACCAGTTGATTACGGTTGTGGTGTTTTTCTATTGGTTGAGGTTGTGTTTTTTCGCGATTGTGCTGTTGATGCGGTCGAGGATGTTTTTGCTGATTTTGCTTATCTCGGACTTTGTGGGGTTGATGAGTCTGCAGGTCGGTTTGTTTGCGAAGTTAGGCTTCAAGTTTTTTATGAGAGAAATGTACAACTTAACTTTTTTGTATTTGAAGAACTTTGTTTTGCTTTATTCTTGGATTCCGGATTCCGTAAAACGTGAGTTTAACATGGACAAGAACCGCTGTCCTCAGTGCTGGGGCCAGGGTAATCAAAAGGATGGCTAACTCTATCCACCCGAGAAATCAACAACCCTGACTCAATAACGGTTTATTAAATGGATAGCGTTATCCACCTTTTGAAAAACCGGGTCGGATATATAGCGTATGGGTTGTTGTTGAAACCTAGTCATGTTTTTTGCAGTTTGTGGTTGAAGTTGAACAGAAAACGACATTTTCCCCTTTATTTATTTATTAGACACTGCTAAAGTGATTTTTTTGGTCATCATTCCGGTTTCCGGTTTCCTGATTCCTGGTTTTAGGGTTGCCCGTTTGAATGACCTTTCGATCCCCGCTCTCGTGCAAAGTGTTTATTTGTAAAACAAATTAGACAAAAAATATATAATTTTGTCTTTAATGTCAACAACTTACCTTTGGCTCCACAATCGAAAAAGATTTATTCTAACAGCTCGATCCGTACGACCCGGGCCGTACGACCGCGACTACAATCACAAAGTTTGAACAGTCAAGATGCGATAATTCGGGCGCGACCATGCACATCCAAGAGAAAATGACACATCTTAAGGGCTAGACTTTCAAAAGTACTTCGTCTCGTGTAGATTCGCGTCGGAAAAATCACGCTTCGCTCGCCAAAACATTTTCTCCCGGGATTCTCGTGAGGTGGAATTGTGGCAAGTCTACTTAAGGGCTTGAAACATGAGAGGGATGGTTGATTTCTTCAAACACGCACCGTTTATTTTGTCATGCAAAATGGACTGATATTCCAAGCATACATACATGTTAAGACTCTAATACTTCTTTTCGAGTCTTTCTATTAATTTTTCTGACTCAACAATACATTTTTCTGCAGCTATTAAGTGTATCGAATAATCCCCTACCCCCCGCCCCACGTAAAGTTACAGTCATGTAAATGTATGCAAGCATAAATTTCCATGCACTAAACAAGAAACGGAGGGAATTTTATATCATGCGCTTACTGCGCATGAGGAATTACCAAAAATACCGTGACCTAGCCCCTTTAAGTCGGGCCGACACTCCGACAGAAACCGCCATGTCAATCAAAGGGTATTCGAGTGGGAATTGCGCATAAATGCTTAACTGAATTGCACTTTGAAAAAAACTGAAATTGACAGTCTCAAAAATGCAGCAAAAATACGATTATAACTTGCAGTCCTTTTTCTTCAATCCACAGTCTGCGACGAATTTAAAATGACTCAAGACAATGGTTATTCTTTTTATCTGCTACCTGAAGTTGCAACCAGATGGTTTCATGCCTCGATCGTCTCCTAACTTTTCTTAGTAGTTCAAAGTGATCATATAAATCTATCCGACGATAAAGTTCCTGTCCTTCACTTTCAATCGGTCAATTATATTATCAATAGAACTTACGTTGTATGCCCGAATTCAGTCTTTCTAGTTAAGGAACAAAAATTGCTGTGAGTTTTTAATGAGCTCAAGTTGGGGCTGGATCCTAGAATACCCCGGTTCACTTACTGTAGTCTTGAAACGATGGCGCTAAAAGAAGTTTGAACCGGACAAATTAGGGAAAAAAAGCATTAATTAAGCTTATATTCATCTTACCTCCAATCTTCAGGAGTCTTAGTGTCTCCAACAACCACAACTTTCCAACCTTCAATTTTAGAAAGCTTCTTTACATCTTCTGTAGGAGAACTTACTGTTGTGATTACAATCCATTTATCGTGCATATCTTCTAGTCCAGGTGATGGTTTTCGCGGTATTTTCGTCCAGTCAATGTTTACTTCAACATGGCGGTCTTGATCTTTCAAGTCACGCGAATGATTCGCAATACGTGGCATTGTTTGAATATAACGGTATGAGATGAAAGACAACACCAAGACTACGATAAAAACGATAGTAAATAGCAGTCTGAGCATTAGACTTTTGAAATACATATTAGAACTAACTAAAAAGTCGTCAAGTGTTGTTAGAATTCGGAAATGTAACAGTTGAGAGTGTGCTTCAGTTACCCACGGCATGCTTTTGCAAGTCAACGAGTTTCCAAGGTTGCGATATATTTCGAAATCAAGTTAACTAATTCGCACCTTGTAAGCACTTTGAAAGCACTGAATATGATATAGAGGCTATTACATGGCCGCGCGAGGATACGAATTTATCTTCGAGTGCTGAAAGAATCTCTCACGAGTGAGCGAAGCGAACGAGTGAGAGATGCTTTCAGCACTCGAAGGATAAAATTCTTATCCCCAAGGGGCCATGTAATATTGTTGAAAACAATATTTTGAAAACAACAAATAATGTCATCTACGTATCTGCGATAATATAATACTTGGGTACCGGTGTATTTTTCCAACCAAAGCCTTTCATAGTGACCCATGAAGAAATTGGCTAATACAGGGGCTAAAGGTGAACCCATTGCCACCCCATCTATTTGATCGTAAATGCAACCATTGAATAAAAAAGGAGTGTGGCTAGTAGCAAAATTGAAGAGTTGTTTAAGATGAACTTTACTTAGTTTTAGGTCAGGATTCATGTTACCATCAATTATTTCGTTGACAGCTAAATCAATCGTCTCAGATAAAGGGATATTTGTAAAAAGGCTAGTGACATCATAGGAAACTAGAAACTTGTCGCTGAAATCAAACTGTTGAATCTCTTGGACAAAAGAAAACGTATCTGTTGCACAAAACTCTGAGGATATGTGGCGTTTAAGCAAAGAACAAAGATACTTAGCTAGGTTGTAATTGTAAGTGCTTATCAACAAGTATTGCAAGGATTTAAATGTTAAAGTAATTTGCTCTCCATTCAAACTGTGCAACGTTTTTAGTCCAAAGGATTTCATTCCGGATTCTCTCAAATCACCTGTTGTATACAAATTTACTTGTGCGGGCTGTGGTGCTCGCTACGTTGGTGAAACCAACAGGCATTTCTACACACGTGTAAATGAGCACCTTTTCCGGGACAAAAATTCTCATATTTTCAAGCATCTTAGTTTTTCTAAAAATTGTCACGATAATTGTGATGTTTCTTGCTTCAAAATTATTGATAATGCTACTTCTTTCTATCAACTCAAAATCAAGGAGAGCTTCCATATTGAGCGGTTGAAACCCGAACTAAACGAACAAGTTGATCATGTCAGTTTAGCATTACACTTTTAAACTTTTACCGTTATTTCAGTTGTGTTCTCTATAATATTGTTGGTTCGTTTGAATTTTACGTACTTGTAACGAACATTTAATCTACAAAGAATCATTGTATTGATAGTTATATATATATACGAATTATCTTGTAAAAATTTTAATGTTACACTCACTATGGCTGAAGATGATGTTTGAAACATCGAAACATGTTCCGAAAATTCAAAAGTGTGGTTTTATTTTTTAAAATACAAAGTATCGTACAATGAAGAGGAAGCTTGCGTTTTATTGGCTAATCCTGTTCGTTACCATGACGACACCTATATCCTCACGTGTGAAAGATAAATATGATATGTTCACTGCGCGCGGTGAAGATATGATTTTCTAGTAAAAGGAGAAATCCTGGTATTTCATCAGTATATATGTAATAAATCGTTTTTACCTCTAGGCGGGGAATAGTACAGTGGCCCATAGGTATCAAGACAACTTTCTTTCCACCCATCACAATTTCAGATTTTAGTGGACAAAAATCTGGTACCAGAATAAATTTAAGTATTTTACAGTCCTTACATTTTCTTAGAGCTAAAGATATAAATAATTTCCCATGGGAACGAGAAAAATTACATTTCAAAGTTCAGAAAAATTGTGCAAACACAGATAAAATTTCATCATCAGTTTCATTTTAACGGTACTTTCAACAGTTGTTTTTTTACGTTTGGTGTTGCTAGAAATGATTTAACACATTGCAATACGATGTATATAATCTTGGTACTTGGGTTTTGTCCACTCCTTACTCGAACTGGATTCCCAGTGGATTCCGTCTTAATATGTATTTGCCCCCTGTAAATCCCATAATAGCTATTTGAAACAATAGAAACCAAAATGGCCGCCGTATCTGTAAAAAGCTCTATTGATACAAATCAAATGAAATGTTTATTTTCGAGGAGAGAGGAAAACCGGAGTACCCGGGGGAAAACATCTTGGAGTCGAGGAGAGAGGAAAACCGGAGTACCCGGGGGAAAACATCTCGGAGTCGAGGAGAGAGAAATACCGGAGTACCCGGGGGAAAACATCTCAGAGTCGAGAAGAGAGGAAAACCGGAGTACCCGGGGGAAACATCTCGGAGTCGAGGAGAGAGGAAAACCGGAGTACCCGGGGGAAAACATCTCAGAGTCGAGGAGAGAGGAAAACCGGAGTCCCCGGGGGAAAACATTTCGGAGTCGAGGAGAGAGGAAAACCGGAGTCCCGGGGGAAAACATCTCGGTGTCGAGGAGAGAGGAAAACCGGAGTACCCGGGGGAAAACATCTCGTAGTCGAGGAGAGAGGAAAACCGGAGTACCCGGGGGAAAACATCTCGGAGTCGAGGAGAGAGGAAAACCGGAGTACCCGGGGGAAAACATCACGGAGTCGAGGCGAGAGGAAAACCGGAGTACCCTGGGGAAAACATCTGGGAGTCGAGGAGAGAGAAAAACCGGAGTACCCGGGGGAAAACATCTCGGAGTCGAGGAGAGAGGAAAACCGGAGTACCGGGGGAAAACATCTCGGAGTCGAGGAGAGAGGAAAACCGGAGTACCCGGGGGAAAACATCTCGGAGTCGAGGAGAGAGGAAAACCGGAGTACCCGGGGGAAAACATCTCGGAGTCGAGGAAAGAGGAAAACCGGAATACCCGGGGGAAAACATCTCGGAGTCGAGGAGAGAGGAAAACCGGAGTACCCGGGGGAAAACATCTCGGAGTCGAGGAGAGAACCAACAAACTAAACCTACGTATGACGAGCGGCGATTGGTACGTTCACTCTCGGTAAGCTTATACAGAGATGCAAAGCATTATGGGCAGCACACGTGTTTCAAGTTTGACCATCTGCCTGAAATTGTCTGTTCAAAATCCGAGATATTTGGTTCATTCCAGAAAGGGACTGGATACGAGAGTGTTGCCATGGCATCATCTTAATGGATGTCACTTTGTGCCTTATCAGATGTACATTACTGGTGCCAAGTTTGAATTTCATTACTCTAATAGACCTCTTCCATAATGGCGGCCCAAT